>NC_140994.1:190153918-190377343 GCF_052327205.1 Somniosus microcephalus | reverse complement strand
CATCCGCCCTGAAGACCGCCAGTATACTGCTTTTGAGGCAAACGGCCGCCTCTATCACTTCCTTAGGGTTCCCTTTGGCGTTACCAACGGGGTCTCCGTCTTCCAAAGGGAGATGGACCGGATGGTCGATCAAAACGCGCTGCAGGCCACTTTCCCTTACCTAGACAATGTGACCATCTGCGGCCATGACTTGCAGGACCATGACGCAAACCTCGAGAAATTCCTCCGCACCGCCCAACTCCTGAACCTGACATATAACAAGGGGAAGTGTATATTCCGCACAGACCTCCTCGCCATCCTTGGCTGTGTTGTGGAACACGGGGTCATCGGTCCCGACCCGGACCGGATGCGTCCCCTTATGGAACTCCCACTGCCTAAAAGCCCTGAAGAGGTGCCTAGGGTTTTTTTTCCTACTACGCCCAGTGGGTCCCCTACTATGCAGACAAAGCCCGTCCGCTGATCAAATCCACCTCTTTTCCCCTGACGGCAGAGGCCCCGCTCGGCCTTCCACCGTATCAAGGAGGACATTGCCAAAGCCACCATGCACGCAGTGGACGAATCCATCCCCTTCCAGGTGGAAAGCGACGCGTCCGACTTCGCCCTGGCCGCCACCCTTAATCAGGCGGGGGAGACCTGTGGCATTCTTCTCACGAACCCTCCAGGGCCCGGAGACCAGACACTCCGCGGTCGAGAAGGAGGCCCAGGCTATTGTGGAGGCTGTGCGTCATTGGAGGCACTACCTGGCCGGAAAACGATTTACCCTGCTCACTGACCAGCGTTCAGTTGCTTTTATGTTCAACAACAAGCAGAGGGGCAAAATCAAAAATGACAAGATCTTGAGGTGGAGAATCGAACTTTCCACCTACAACTACGAGATCTTGTACCGGCCTGGGAAGCTCAATGAACCCCCAGATGCCCTATCGCGTGGCACCTGCGCCAGCGCGCAGATCGATAGGCTGAGGGCCCTCCACAATGACCTCTGCCACCCGGGGGTCACCAGGTTCTTCCACTTCATCAAGGCCTGCAACCTGCCTTACTCCATCGAGGAGGTCAGGACCATGACCAAGAACTGCCAAGTCTGCGCTGAATGCAAACCGCACTTTTATAGACCAGACAGAGCCCACCTGATAAAAGCCACCTGCCCTTTCGAACGCCTGAGCGTCGATTTTAAAGGGCCTCTCCCCTCCTCCGACCGCAATGTGTACTTCCTCAACATCATTGACGAGTACTCCTGTTTCCTGTTCGCTATCCCCTGCTCGGACATGACCAGTGCCACAGTCATTAAATCTCTGAACAGCCTCTTCACCCTGTTCGGTTTCCTCAGCTATATCCATAGCGACCGGGGCTCATCGTTTATGAGCGACGAACTCCGCCAGTACCTGCTCGCTAGGGGTATAGCCACAAGCAGGACCACCAGTTACAACCCCCGGGGGAACGGACAGGTGGAAAGAGAGAATGCAACAGTGTGGAAGGCCGCCCTACTAGCCTTAAAGTCTAGGGGCCTTCCGACCTCCCGCTGGCAGGAGGTGCTCCCCGATGCGCTCCACTCGATTCGGTCACTGCTCTGCACTGCCACCAATGCCACCCCTCACGAGAAAATGTTTGTCTTCCCAAGGAAGTCCACATCGGGGACATCGTTACCGCCATGGCTGACGTCCCCAGGGCCGGTACTACTGAGAAGACACGTGAGGGCCAATAAAACGGACCCCCTGGTCGAGAGGGTGGACCTCCTCCATGCCAACCCCCAGTACGCTTACATTGCGTACCCGGACGGGCGGGAGGACACAGTCTCCATACGAGACCTCGCACCCTCGGGGGACCGCTGTAACCCACTACCCATTACCACCGCCCCCCCCCCCCCACCCCCCCCAACGACCCGATATCCAACCCCAGCAGCCGGCTCGTCTTGGACCGTCACCCACGAGGACTACACTCCAGGGCCCCAGCCTACACGGGACGCGACGCCGGAAGCTCCACCACCCCTGCCGTCGCCACGTCGATCACAGCGGCAGACAAGACCTCCGGAGAGACTCCAATACACGAACTTTTAAATACACTTCACCCCCGCCGGACTCATTTTTAAACAAGGGGTGAATGTGGTAAACCACTGTGTCCCTGTCTGTATGTGTAATGTGTATTCCACTAGGTACAGGTCTGGACATGCCTCGGCTGACTCCTCCCACTATTCCAGGTATATAAGTGACTACCTCCCAGTCCCTTAGTATTCTGGACGGGTCGAACCACTCGAGACCAGACCTTCATTCTTTAGTTAATAAAAGCCTGGTTGTTATTCGCTTAACCTCAGTCTTTTGAGTAATTGATGGCGCATCAGGGAGAGAGAGAGAGAGAGAGACTGGGTGGGGGGAGAGAGAGAGAGAGAGAGAGAGAGAGAGAGACTGGGTGGGGGGAGAGAGAGAGAGAGAGAGAGACTGGGTGGGGGGGAGAGAGAGAGAGAGAGAGACTGGGTGGGGGGGGGAGAGAGACTGGGGTGGGGGGAGAGAGAGACTGGGTGGGGGGAGAGAGAGACTGGGTGGGGGGGAGAGAGAGAGAGAGACTGGGTGGGGGGGAGAGAGAGAGAGAGACTGGGTGGGGGGAGAGAGAGGCGTCCGGCAGGGCTGCAATTTGAGCCCGACCCTGTTCAACATATACATAAATGAATTAGCAGACATGCTGGAGCAAAGCGAGTCACCAGGTCTCCGTCTCCTGGATGGAGAAGTGAAATCCCTGTTCTATGCGGACGACCTGGTTCTGCTGTCTCCCCACAGAACAGGGATTACAGCAACAACTAGACCTACTCGACAAATACTGCCAAAATTGGGCTCTAACAGTAAATCTAAAGAAAACAAACATCATGATTTTTCAAAAAAGGCCCAGATGTCAGGGAAACAAATACCAGTTTACCCTCAGTGATACCACTATAGGACACACTATGAGCTACACCTACCTTGGTCTAACTATTACAGCATCAGGGAGCTTCAGCATAGCAGTGAATGCACTAAAAGAAAAAGCCCGAAGAGCCCTATATGCAATAAAAAGAAAATTCTACAACATCCAAATCCCAATCAAAATCTGGCTCAAAATATTTGACAGCATAATCCTGCCCATTGCACTGTACGGTAGTGAAGTATGGGGCCCGCTAAATCACCAAAGCTACACTAAATGGGAAAAACACACAATAGAAGCCCGACATGCAGAATTCTGCCGAAGCATCCTTCGCACCCAAAGAAAAACGGCAACAAATGCATGCAGAGCCGAACTAGGCAGATACCCACTGATAATAAACATCCAAAAACGAGCACTAAACTTCCTAAATCACCTCAAATCTAGCTCCCCAGACACCCTTCATTTCAAAGCCTTTCAGACCCAAGAGCTAAACCCAGAAAAGAGTCCCCTGAGTCAGCTGCTACGGAAACTAAGTACTCAGCCGGACCCTGACCAGCCCCAGACCAACACAGCCGTCCAAACACCAATCCGAGTGAACCAAATCATTAAAAAATGCAAAGAAACCTACCTGGAACATTGGAACAAAATAACTGAAAGCCAAAGCAGATTAGAATGTTACCGGGCCCTAAAAAGAGAATATAAACTGGCAGACTACCTCACGACCATCAGAGACACAAAACAGAGACAGACCCTCACCAGGTACAGACTAAGCGACCACCAACTGGAAATTGAAAAAGGCAGATACAAGAAATCCTGGCAGCCTAGAGAGAATAGAATATGCGATCAATGTCTGGCCGGCGAGGTTGAAACAGAGATGCATTTCCTCCTAAAATGCGAAAAATTCAACACATCAAGAAACATATTATTCAACAAGCTAAGCCAAACAACCCCAGATTTCAAGGAATTGGATGACCTGTCAAAATTGAGATTAGTCCTAGGAGAAGGAGACAGACCATACCTTGGGGCCAAATATGTAACAACATGTCACAACCTGAGGACTGTTTAAAATTAAGACTGTTTAAAATTAATATTGAACGTACCAAATGAAGTACAAAGACTGTTTAAAATTAATATTGTTTAAAAGTAATATTGTATGTAACCAACAAATGTCAAATCGATTGACACCTACAGAATGTTGGAAAACTGTACCTTTTTGCTATGTAAGCTTTGGCAATATGGTTCTCTGTAAACTTTCATGCCAATAAAGCATTTGAATTGGAATTGGAGAGAGTGGGTGGGGGGGAGAGAGAGAGAGAGTGGGTGGGGGGGAGAGAGAGAGAGAGTGGGTGGGGGGAGAGAGAGAGAGAGTGGGTGGGGGGAGAGAGAGAGAGTGGGTGGGGGGAGAGAGAGAGAGAGTGGGTGGGGGGGAGAGAGAGAGAGTGGTGGGAGAGAGAGAGTGGGTGGGGGGAGAGAGAAGTGGGCGGGGAGAGAGAGAGAGTGGGCGGGGGGAGAGCGAGCGAGGGACTGGGCGGGGGGGAGGGCGGGCGGGGGACTGGGCGGGGGGAGGGCGAGCGGGGGGGGAGGGCGGGCGGGGGGGGAGAGCGGGCGGGGGACTGGGCGGGGGGGAGGGCGAGCGGGGGGGGAGAGCGGGCGGGGGACTGGGCGGGGGGAGAGCGGGCGGGGGAACTGGGCGGCGGGGGGGGAGAGCGGGCGGGGGGACTGGGCGGGGGGGAGAGAGAGCGGGGGGGGGAGAGAGAGCGAGAGAGAGAGGGGGACTGGGCGGGGAGAGAGAGAGAGAGAGAGGGACTGGGCGGGGGAGAGAGAGACTGGGTGGGGGGGAGAGCGAGCGAGAGAGAGAGACTGGGTGGGGGGAGAGAGCGAGAGAGAGGACTGGGTGGGGGGAGAGAGACTGGGTGGGGGGAAGAGCGAGTGAGAGAGAGAGAGAGAGACTGGGTGGGGGGGAGAGCGCGAGAGAGAGAGAGACTGGGTGGGGAGAGAGAGAGAGACTGGGCGGGGGGCGAGAGAGCGAGAGAGACTGGGCGGGGAGCGAGAGAGTCTGGGCGGGGGGCGAGAGAGCGAGAGGAGACTGGGCGGGGGGCGAGAGAGCGAGAGAGACTGGGCGGGGGAGCGAGAGAGACTGGGCGGGGGGCGAGAGAGACTGGCGGGGGCGAGAGAGCGAGAGAGACTGGGCGGGGGGGCGAGAGAGCGAGAGAGACTGGGCGGGGGGCGAGAGAGCGAGAGAGACTGGGCGGGGGGCGAGAGAGCGAGAGAGACTGGGCGGGGGGCGAGAGAGCGAGAGAGACTGGGCGGGGGGCGAGAGAGCGAGAGAGACTGGGCGGGGGGCGAGAGAGCGAGAGAGACTGGGCGGGGGGCGAGAGAGACTGGGCGGGGGGCGAGAGAGACTGGGCGGGGGGCGAGAGAGACTGGGCGGGGGGCGAGAGAGACTGGGCGGGGAGCGAGAGAGACTGGGCGGGGGGCGAGAGAGCGAGAGAGACTGGGCGGGGGGCGAGAGAGCGAGAGAGACTGGGCGGGGAGCGAGAGAGACTGGGCGGGGGGCGAGAGAGCGAGAGAGACTGGGCGGGGGGCGAGAGAGCGAGAGAGACTGGGCGGGGGGGCGAGAGAGCGAGAGAGACTGGGCGGGGGGCGAGAGAGCGAGAGAGACTGGGCGGGGGGGCGAGAGAGCGAGAGAGACTGGGCGGGGGGCGAGAGAGCGAGAGAGACTGGGCGGGGGGCGAGAGAGCGAGAGAGACTGGGCGGGGGGGCGAGAGAGCGAGAGAGACTGGGCGGGGGGGCGAGAGAGCGAGAGAGACTGGGCGGGGGGCGAGAGAGCGAGAGAGACTGGGCGGGGGGCGAGAGAGCGAGAGAGACTGGGCGGGGGGCGAGAGAGCGAGAGAGACTGGGCGGGGGGCGAGAGAGCGAGAGAGACTGGGCGGGGGGCGAGAGAGCGAGAGAGACTGGGCGGGGGGCGAGAGAGACTGGGCGGGGGGCGAGAGAGCGAGAGTGACTGGGCGGGGGGCGAGAGAGCGAGAGTGACTGGGCGGGGGGCGAGAGAGACTGGGCGGGGGGCGAGAGAGAGAGAGAGACTGGGCGGGGGGCGAGAGAGCGAGAGAGAGAGAGACTGGGCGGGGAGCGAGAGAGAGAGAGACTGGGCGGGGGGCGAGAGAGAGAGAGAGACTGGGCGGGGGGCGAGAGAGAGACTGGGCGGGGAGCGAGAGAGAGAGAGACTGGGCGGGGAGCGAGAGAGCGAGAGAGAGAGAGACTGGGCGGGGAGCGAGAGAGAGAGAGAGACTGGGCGGGGGGCGAGAGAGACTGGGCGGGGGGCGAGAGAGACTGGGCGGGGGGCGAGAGAGACTGGGCGGGGGGCGAGAGAGACTGGGCGGGGAGCGAGAGAGACTGGGCGGGGGGCGAGAGAGCGAGAGAGACTGGGCGGGGGGCGAGAGAGCGAGAGAGACTGGGCGGGGGGCGAGAGAGCGAGAGAGACTGGGCGGGGGGCGAGAGAGCGAGAGAGACTGGGCGGGGGGGCGAGAGAGCGAGAGAGACTGGGCGGGGGGCGAGAGAGCGAGAGAGACTGGGCGGGGAGCGAGAGAGACTGGGCGGGGGGCGAGAGAGAGACTGGGCGGGGGGCGAGAGAGCGAGAGAGACTGGGCGGGGGGCGAGAGAGCGAGAGAGACTGGGCGGGGGGCGAGAGAGCGAGAGAGACTGGGCGGGGGGCGAGAGAGCGAGAGAGACTGGGCGGGGGGCGAGAGAGACTGGGCGGGGGACGAGAGAGCGAGAGAGACTGGGCGGGGGGCGAGAGAGCGAGAGAGACTGGGCGGGGGGCGAGAGAGCGAGAGAGACTGGGCGGGGGGCGAGAGAGCGAGAGAGACTGGGCGGGGGGCGAGAGAGCGAGAGAGACTGGGCGGGGGGCGAGAGAGACTGGGCGGGGAGCGAGAGAGACTGGGCGGGGGGCGAGAGAGCGAGAGAGACTGGGCGGGGGGCGAGAGAGCGAGAGAGACTGGGCGGGGGGCGAGAGAGCGAGAGAGACTGGGCGGAGAGCGAGAGAGACTGGGCGGAGAGCGAGAGAGACTGGGCGGGGGGCGAGAGAGCGAGAGAGACTGGGCGGGGGGCGAGAGAGCGAGAGAGACTGGGCGGGGGGCGAGAGAGCGAGAGAGACTGGGCGGGGGGCGAGAGAGCGAGAGAGACTGGGCGGGGGGCGAGAGAGCGAGAGAGACTGGGCGGGGGGCGAGAGAGCGAGAGTGACTGGGCGGGGGGCGAGAGAGCGAGAGAGACTGGGCGGGGGGCGAGAGAGAGAGAGAGACTGGGCGGGGGGCGAGAGAGCGAGAGAGAGAGAGACTGGGCGGGGAGCGAGAGAGAGAGAGACTGGGCGGGGGGCGAGAGAGAGAGAGAGACTGGGCGGGGGGCGAGAGAGCGAGAGAGAGAGAGACTGGGCGGGGAGCGAGAGAGAGAGAGACTGGGCAGGGAGCGAGAGAGCGAGAGAGAGAGAGACTGGGCGGGGAGCGAGAGAGAGAGACTGGGTGGGGGGAGAGAGAGAGAGAGAGACTGGGCGGGGGGCGAGAGAGACTGGGCGGGGTGCGAGAGAGCGAGAGAGAGAGAGAGAGAGACTGGGCGGGGGGCGAGAGAGAGAGAGAGACTGGGCGGGGGGCGAGAGAGAGAGAGAGAGAGACTGGGCGGGGAGCGAGAGAGAGAGAGACTGGGCGGGGGGCGAGAGAGAGAGAGAGACTGGGCGGGGGGCGAGAGAGAGAGAGAGACTGGGCGGGGGGCGAGAGAGAGAGAGACTGGGCGGGGAGCGAGAGAGAGAGAGACTGGGCAGGGAGCGAGAGAGCGAGAGAGAGAGAGACTGGGCGGGGAGCGAGAGAGAGAGACTGGGTGGGGGGAGAGAGAGAGAGAGAGACTGGGCGGGGGGCGAGAGAGACTGGGCGGGGTGCGAGAGAGCGAGAGAGAGAGAGAGAGACTGGGCGGGGGGCGAGAGAGCAAGAGAGACTGGGCGGGGAGCGAGAGAGAGAGAGACTGGGTGGGGGGCGAGAGAGCGAGAGAGAGAGAGACTGGGCGGGGAGCGAGAGAGAGACTGGGTGGGGGGAGAGAGAGCGAGAGAGAGAGAGACTGGGTGGGGGGAGAGAGAGAGAGAGAGAGAGACTGGGTGGGGGAGAGAGAGAGACTGGGTGGGGGGAGAGAGAGAGACTGGGTGGGGGGAGAGAGAGAGACTGGGTGGGGGGAGAGAGAGAGACTGGGTGGGGGGAGAGAGAGAGACTGGGTGGGGGGAGAGAGAGAGACTGGGTGGGGGGAGAGAGAGAGACTGGGTGGGGGGAGAGAGAGAGACTGGGTGGGGGGAGAGAGAGAGACTGGGTGGGGGGAGAGAGAGAGACTGGGTGGGGGGAGAGAGGGGGACGGGGGAGAGGGGGACGCTGAGAGAGCGGGTCTGGGGACGGGGGGAGAGGGGGACTGGGTGGGAGCGGGAGACACTGCGTGGGGGAGAGAGAGAGAGACTGGCGGAGAGGGGGTCGTTGGACTGGCCGAGATGTGGCGGGGTAGGGGGGCAGGGAAGGGCGAGTGGCCAAGTGAAATTTTGTTTAAAAATTCAGAAACTAGTTTAAAGCCGGAAAAGTGATGTTGAATGCCCCGCGGTAAGATCCAGTTACATTTTGCCAGGTGTTGTCCCCTTTTTTGAAAGAGTTTTTCAGGGTTATTTAAATCATGTTATGAAAGAGGGGGGAAAGTTTGTGCCCCCGTTTGTACCTCAGTCTGTGAGAGACGGAGGGAATGGGAGCAGAAAAAGAGGAAACAGCTTTTCCAAATCTGATCCCAACTCATCACCATGGCTGGGGATAGATAACCTCACTGCCTTCTTAGGAAGTTTAACCACTTTATTCACTTTCTCATTTGAGCTCTGTTTGGAATAAGAGTTTATTTTATTTTTTGTTGTATGTTTAATGACAGCGTTGAAGAGGGAAAGAATAACTTGCAGCAACTTCTTCTGTCAAAGCTGCAATGAGACTTGAAAGAATTTTAAAGATTTTTAATTAACTTTTCACAAAAAATGAGTGTTACAAACATTACCCCCCTCCCCCCAAGTTTCTATTTAATAAGAAACAAGCAAAAATCAATTTTGTCCTCATTTAAACAAGTTTTAACCAGGTCTTGAAGTAAAAAGTCTTGAAAAATCATTAAGACGTTAAGGAAGAGAACCAAAAAAGGGGAAAAACACAGACAAAATAAAATGGTTTGTCATTCTATAGTCCGAACAAGTCCCAGGGAATAATGTAAATATAGATGACCTCTTAAGCGTTTAATGGAGTGTTAATAGTAACAAGAGTTATGTAATTATGTATAAAAATTGCAGGAAGCTACTTTAGAAGAAACCACTATTTGTTTATTGAGAAAGATGCAGATAATGTACAATTTTGATTTGGTAATGAAATAGGAGATTAAAAATTGAGAGTACAATGAAGTTTGTTTCCCACTATTTAATTGGGAAGTACCTAAAATAATTCAACACTTTTCATGATAAGAGCAGGGATTAATATTGTGGAGAATGTTTGAGTGAAAAACATTAGAAATAAAATTTGCAAATTAATATATTTACGTCACCATATTAGTAAACATTTCCAACTCAGTCTGTTTGGTTCTCTTGTCCAGGAAGAAAGCTGAATGTTTGTTTATTTCTGTTAAATCATAGCTTTTCCTGTTTTTTGTTTTTAATTCGGTGATGCAAATTGTGTATGTCTAGAGACATACAGGGTAGGATAAAGAAAAAATGGGAGGCGTATGACAGATACCGAGAACTAAATACTCCAGAATCTTTAGAGGAGTACAGAAAGTGCAGGGGTTAAAAAGGATATTAGGAAAGCAAACAAAAATTCTTGGCAAGTAAAATCAAGGAAAACCCAAAGATGTTTTATAAATATATTAAGAGTAAGAGGATAACTAAAGAAAGGGTAATCTGTGTGTGGAGGCGGGAGATGTCTATAGGGTTCTTAATGAATACTTTGCACCTGTTTTCACAAAGGAGAGGGGCAAAGCAGACATTGCTATTGGGGGGGAGGAGTGTGAAATATCAGATGAAATAAACATAGTGAGAGAGGAAGTATTAAGAGGTTTAGCAGCTTTAAAAGTAGATAAATCCCCAGGCCCGGATGAAATGTATCCCAGGCTGTTAAGCAAAGCAAAAGAGGAAATTGCAGAGGCCCTGACCATCATTTTTCAATCCTCTCTGGCTTCAGGTGTGGTGCCAGAGGATTGGAGGGCTGCTAATGTGGTACCCTTGTTTAAAAAGGGAGAAAAGGATAGGCCGAGTAATTACAGGCCAGTCAGCCTAACCTCGGTGGTGGGAAAATTATTGGAAAGAATTCTGAAGGACAGGATAAATCTTCACTTAGAAAGACACTGATTAATCAAGGATAGTCAGCACGGATTTGTTAAGGGAAGGCCATGTCTGACAAACTTGATTAAATTTTTTGAGGAGGTAACAAGGAGGGTAGATGAGGGTAGTGCGTTTTGATGTAGTGTATATGGACTTTAGCAAGGCTTTTGATAAGGTTCCACACGGCAGACTGGTCACAAAGTTAAAAGCCCATGGGATCCAGGGCAAAGTGTCAAGTTGGATTCAAAACTGGCTCGGAGACAGGAAGCAGAGGGTAATGGTTGATGGGTGTTTTTGTGACTGGAAGGCTGTTTCCAGTGGGGTTCCGCAGGGCTCAGTGCTAGGTCCCTTGCTTTTTGTGGTACAGTATAAACGATCTAGACTTGAATATAGGGGGCATGATTAAGAAGTTTGCAGATGATACTAAAATGGTTGATACTGAAGAAGGAAGCTGTAGACTGCAGGAAGATATCAATACATTGGTCAGGTGGGCAGAACAGTGGCAAATGGAATTTAATCCGGAGAAGTGTGAGGTGATGCATTTGGGGAGGGCTAACAAGGAAAGGGAATACACATTAAATGGTAGGATATTGAGTAGTGTAGAGGAACAAAGGGACCTTGGAGTGCATGTCCACAGATCCCTGAAGGTAGCAGGCCAGGTAGATAAGGTGGTTAAGAAGGCATACGGAATGCATGCCTTTATTAACCGTGGCATAGAATACAAGAGCAGGGGGGTTATGCTTCAACTGTATAAAACACTAGTTAGGCCTCAGCTAGAGTACTGCGTGCAGTTCTGGTCACCACATTACAGAAAAGATGTGATTGCCCTAGAGAGGGTACAGAGGAGATTTACAAGGATGTTGCCGGGAGTAGAGAATCTTAGCTATGAGGAAAGACTGGATAGGCTGGGTCTGTTTTCCTTGGAACAGAGGAGGCTGAGGGGAGACCTTATTGAGGTGTATAAAATTATGAGGGGCCTAGATAAACGGATAGAAAGGACCTATTTCCCTTAGCAGAGGGGTCAAAAACCAGGGGGCACAGATTTAAAGTAATTGGTGGAAGGTTTAGAGGGGATTTCAGGGGAAATTTCTTCACCCAGAGGGTTGTGGGGGTCTGGAACTCACTGCCTGAAAGGGTGGTAGAGGCAGGAACCCTAACCACATTTAAAAAGTATTTGGATGTGCACTTGAGATGCTCTAACCTGCAGGGCTACGGACCAAGAGCTGGGAAGTGGGATTAGGCTGGATAGATCTTTGTCGGCCGGCGCGGACACGATGGGCCGAAATGGCCTCCTTCCGTGCTGTAACTTTCTATGATTCGATGTGTTTTTCTGCACTTGTGAATAAGTGCTGCATTTCTGACATGTTGCATGGGGGAGGGGTGCTAGTTCTGGAAGACAATGTTTATTAATGGAAGTGATTGAAGTTGAAGATACGGATATCCGTTCTTCTTCAATTGTTCAATTCTTTTTAATACTGTGAACTAAAGAACTCCACGTTTTATATTTGTTGGCTGTCTGGTTGCATTGTGATTAATATTCTAATTACTTATGTAGACGTACAGCACGTCAGCGCCATAGGAAAGCCGCTGCTCCTGCTGCTTGTGCAGCCATTGCTATAGTGACATAATACGGATGGACTAATACGTTGAAAACTTTAAAGTTAATACAAATTGCATGAATAGATATGCCTCTTTCAGCTCAACTTGGGTTTTTGGTTTGTTTGTCGGTGCATAATCGTGTAACTGAATGATGTTTCTGACGTGTTAATGCATTATTATGCAGTTCTTTTAAATCCCAGTCATTTCTGACAAGTAATTTAAAAAAAAAAATGGAATTTGTACATGACGAACTAAAAGCTTTTAATTAATTCTACCATAAACAAACTTGCAGAATGGGCATGTAAATGACAAATGAATTTCAATATAGATAAGTGTGAGGTGGTGCGTTTTGGTAGGAGGAATAAGGAAGCTACCTACTCCTTGGAATCTAAATGGGGTAGAGGTGCAAAGGGATCTAGGGGTATAGAGTCACAAATCATTAAAAGTAGCAACGCAGGTTAAAAAAGCCATAAAAGTGCAAATAAAGCACTGGGGTTCATTTGTAGAGGAAATGAATTCAAAAACAGAAGTTATGTTAAACCTGTATCGAACCTTCTTTGATTGTCTCATGATTTGAGACGGTGGGGTGGCATTATGGCATTACTTTATATATGCTTTTAAGTAGTTGCTGTTGCTGTTGTAAATGTTGTTGTACAATTCGCCCACAGACAAAAAGGTTGCGCTCAAAGGAGTTCATGGCCCACTCAGTACAAAAAAAAATTAGAGGGAACATTGGTCACCAGGACCAGATGGGATGCATCCAAGGATGCTGAGGGAAGTTCAGGAGGAAATCACGGAGGTACTGGCCACAATCTTCCAATCCTCCTTGGATATGGGGGTGGTGCCAGAGGACTGGAGAATTCCAAATGTTACACCCTTGTTCAAAAAAGGGTGTAAGGATTAACCCAGCAACTACAGGCCTGTCAGTTTAACCTCGGCAGTGGGGAAGCTTTTAGAAACGATAATCGGGGACAAAATTAACAGACACTTGGACAAGTGTGGATTAATTAAGGAAAGCCAGTACGGATTTGTTAAAGGTAAATCGTGTTTAACTAACTTGATCAACTTTTTTGATCAGGTAACCGAGAGGGTTGATGAGGGCAATGCGGTTGATGTGGTGTACATGGACTTCTACATAATAGGCTTGCCAGCAAAGCTGGAACCCATGGAATAAAAGGGACAGTGGCAGCATGGATACGAAATTGGCTAAATGATAGAAAACAGAGAGTAGTGGTGAGCGGTTGTTTTTCAGACAGGAGGAAGGTATTCCCCCAGGGGTCGGTACTAGGACCACTGCTTTTCTTGATGTATATTAATGATTTGGACTTGGGTGTACAGGGCATAATTTCAAAATTTGCAGATGACACAAAACTTGGAAGTATAGTGAACAGTGAGGAGGATAGTGATAGATTTCAAGAAGACATAGACAGGCTGGTGGAATGGGTGGACACGTGGCAGATGAAATTTAACGCAGAAAACTGCAAAATGATACATTTTGGTAGGAAGAGTGAGAGGCAATATAAACTAAAGGGTATAATTCTAAAGAGGGTGCATGAACAGAGAGACCTGGGGGTATATGTGCACAAATCGTTAAAGGTGGCAGGGCAGGTTGAGAAAGCAGTTAAAAAAGCATACGGGATCCTGGGCTTCATAAATAGCAGCATAGAGTACAAAAGCAAGGAAGTTATGATGAACCTTTATAAAACACTGGTTCGGCCTCGACCGGAGTATTGTGTTCAATTCTGGGCACCGCAGTTAGGAAGGATGTGAAGGCCTCAGAGAGGGTGCAGAAAAGATTTACAAGAATGGTTCCAGGGATGACTGACTTCAGTTACGTGGATAGACTGTAGAAGCTGGGGTTGTTCTCCTTCTAGGAGAGAAGGTTGAGAGGAGATTTGATAGAGGTATTTAAAATCCCGAGGGGTCTGAACAGAGTAGATGGAGAGAAACTGTTCCCATTGGCGTAAGGGTCGAGAACCAGAGGACATAGATTTAAGGTGATTGGCAAAAGAACCGAAGGCGACATGAGGGAAAACTTTTTTACGCAGCGAGTGGTTAGGATCTGGAATGCACTGCCTGAAAGGGTGGTGGAGACAGATTCAATCGTGGCTTTCAAAAGGGAATTGGATAAGTATCTGAAGGGAAAAAATTTGCAGGGCTACAGGGAAAGGGTGGGTGAGTGGGGACTAGCTGAACTGCTCTTGGCGAGCCAGCACGGGCTTGACTGGCCAAATGGCCTCCTTCTGTTCTCTAACCATTCTATGATTCTATGATAAATACTGTAGCTACAAGAGCAGGTCAGAGGCTAGGTATTCTGCAACGAGTGACTCACCTCCTGGCTCCTGTAAGCCTTTCCACCACCTACAAAGCACAAGTCAGGAGTGTGATAGAATAAAAACAGAAAATGCTGGAAATACTCAGGTCAGGCAGCATCTGTAGAGAGAGAAACCGAGTTAACGTTTCAGGTCGATGAACCTTCGTCAGAACTGGTGGAATACTTGCCTGGATGGGCGTAGCTCCAACAACACCAGCCAAGACACAACAGCCTGCTTGATCGGCATTCCATCCACCACCTTAAACATTCCCTCCCTCCATCACAGGCGCAAAGTAGCTGCAGTGTGTAGCATCTACAAGATGCACTGCAGCACTTGTCAAGGCTTCTTCGACAGCACTTCCCAAACCCGTGACCTCTATCACCTAGAAGGACAAGGGTAGCAGGCGCATGGAAAACCCATCAACTCCACATTTCCCTCCAAGTGACACACCATCCTGACTTGGAAATATATCGCTTTTTTGAAACAGTTATGTTTTTGTTGGATCTGTTTAATTCTTCAACACTTTAAAATCAAGTACATAGCCACAGAGACTGAGACTAATTGGAAAGTGCCTTTGATAATGCTATTTCTGGGTTCCAGATATTCTTTACTGATTTGATCTCTCTTTTCATTAGAGCCCAGCAGGAGGCCCTGTCGCCAATATTATGTTCAGTTTTTGGGCATTGTTGCAGAGCGTGCTTGGGTTGCATCAGCAGTGGTTGAACCATTTGAAGGAAGACATCAGTATGAGCTGCTGGTTCAAAGGAATGTCAAAAATGCAGAAAGTGACGTGCAGAGAAATAAGGTGCTGTATATACCTGATCAGTTTTGCAATAATGTCGCACTGAGGCCAAACATCAATAATAAAGATGAAAAGCACTTTGATATACTTCAATTTCAGAGTTTATCTATGTGCTGTTGATAAACTAATCATTTTACAGCTCTTTTCTCTCCAGAATAAAAAATTTGAAAAGCTGCTAGTTAAGTACCATGGCAGGTGATGAGGTGGCAAATAATTCATTAAGTGGTTCTAATGTATTAAAAATGTAGCTGATTTGTGAAATGAGAAAACAGGCCCTCTAATGCCATAATTTAACTGATTTCTGCTATGTTTATTGCCAAGCTTGAGTCTGAACGTCACGGATTCCAAGCAAGGTCACTGGTACAAAGATGGGTGCCTTTGCTGTTTATATAGTGGTGACTCCAGATTTACTGAATAATTAAGACTGCCACATGCAGAAATAAGTTTTAGTTTCAAATTCAGAGTTGGTGTCTTACTGTGCATTTAGATAAGGTGCTTTGCTTTGCTGTGAAGTCTATCGTCTCATAATTGGTACGGTGAAATCTTAATTTACTATGCAAAACTCTGCTTGCAGATTCCACAGTGATTATTGTGACACTGCTTATACAATACTGTGAATTCAGATGCTGATTGAAACTATTTTTAATGCTCAATCAAAAGAAGCACCATCCCATTTGACTCTGTCCCATATATAAGTTACAATAATCTGTTTTCTTTATAATGTGGGCTTTATGGTGAATAAAAGACTTCCTTTTCTTTGATCTAGGTTTCTGTTAAAGTACACACTCAATGGGAAGCCGGTATTGTGCAGGTGGAAGAAGCACTTTCTATGTCTCTCGAGGACAGAATATCCAAATATTGCCTAATTAGCAAAGAAAGCCTGCTTCAGATGTCTGAGAAAGAAAAGCTTGACATTCAATTTAATTCAATAACTTCAGCTGACTCCAGCAGTCACTCCAAGGGGCCTGAAGACTGTCATTCCACTTATACAAACAGGAAAAACAAGATGAGTACCAACTCCTCAACTACTAGGTGTTCTTCTGACTGTAAAACAAGAAAAAGAGTGAGAAGTAAACTCTTAAAGCCCAGAGATCCTATCAAAGAATCTGCACTCTGCACATACAACACAAACAGTACAATAAATAATGTGCAGGTGAATTCTGCAACCCTTGTAAATGGTTTTGTAGCGACATCAAATGAGATCGTCACTGGAATAGAGAGAACGACCACAAAATCCAACTGTGTAGTTGAAAGTTCTTCAATCTATAATAACGTCATAAGTACGTCCGAGATTGTTTCAGCTGCAACTGCTGTATTAAATTGGTCAGATGAAGGAATTGCTAAAGAACCATTTCATGTAGGAAATGGTACAACTTCAATTGAATACAAGACAAAAGCTCATTCTGAACATTATGGTGTCTATAATGGGACTGGAACTGAGTTTGAAGTCACCTGCCAGAACACACAGGTTTGTGCAACATTTAAACATTAGTACAGTACTAGTTAAGTAACTGATTCATTGCATTCATATATAGATTAATGCACACTTAACACCTTTATCTCTGCTGAGAATTTTTGCAAACTGATTCCCTAATATTCTGAGTATGCTTCTTAGTTAGTTAAACCAGTGCATAGTTAAGTCATACAGGCCAGGAAAATCCCAAGTTTGATCACTTGTCATGGGAACAGGGGTAGACCATTAAGCCCCTCGAGCCTGTTCCACCATTCAGTGAGATCATGGCTGATCTGTATCCGAACTCCATCCACCCGCCTTGGCTCCATCGCCCTTAATACCCTTGGCTAGCAAAACTCTATCTATCTCCGATATTTAAAATTATTAATTGAGCTAGCATCTACTGCTTTTTGTGAGAGTTCCACACTTCTATCACCCTTTGCATGAAGAAGTGTTTCCTAACTTCTCTCCTGAATGGCCTGTCTCTGATTTTTAAGGTTGTGTCCCCTTCTAGACTCCACTTCTCCCCCCACCCCCGCAACACACACACACCAGTGGAAAAAGTTTCTCTCTACTGGATTAATTCCTTTCAAAATCCTTAAAACCTCAATCAAATCATCCCTTTGCCTTCTGTATTCCAGGGAATACAAGCCTAGTTTATATGATCTCTCCTCATAATTTAACCCTTGGAGCCCTGGTAACATTCTGATGAATCTGCGCTGCGCTCTTTCCAAGGCCAATATATCCTTTCTATGGTGTGGTGGTGTCCAGACAATACTCCAGATGTGGTCTAACCAGAGTTTTGTACAGCTCTAGCAAAACATCCTCCCCTTTTATATTCTGGCCCTCTAGTTATAAAGGCTAACATTCCCTTAGCCTTTTTGATTATTTTTTGTACCTGACTACTACATTTTGGTGATCTATGTACACGGACCCCATAAATCTCTGGACCTCCGCTGTTCCTAGCTTTTCACCATTTAAAAGAAATACTCAGGTCTATCCTTTTTTGGTCCAAAATGGATGACCTCACACTTCATTGAAATCAATCTGCCACAGTTTTTCCCACTCACTTAATCAATCAATGTTTCTTTGTAATTTTATGCTCCCATCTACGCTACTTACTAGCCACCAATCTTTGTTACATCGGCAAACTTGGATATATGACTCTCTCTTGTGTTATCTTTGTCATTAATAAATGTAGTGAATAGTTGAGGCCCCAGCACAGATCCTTGTGGGACACCACCAGTCATTTCTTTCCAATTCGAGTACATACTCTGCTGAGTCTGCTGATCTCAGCCAAAGCAATAATAGGGGTGCTACAGTTGGGCTTGGGCTCCCTGGGTTAAGGGAAGGAAATTGTCCCAGATTCCTGTTCCTGATCAATATTCAGCAATGTTTCCTGGAAGTATGGACATTGGGTGAGGATAGGATTGTTAGCTGTAAGGCTCCTTCAGTTAAACAGCCTGTCAACACTTATTGTCTAGGCTTGCACATGACTGTTTTAGTGCAGCTTTAACACTGACATCTACCCAACATTGTGGAAAATTGTCTAGGTATGCCTGTCCACAAAAAGCAGGATAATCCAACTCAGCCAATTACCGCTCTACTGGCCTACTGCACAATCATCAACAAAGTGAGTTGTCAACAGTGCTATGAAGTGCACTGGCTCACCGATAACCTGCGCAGTTTGGGTTCCACAAGAACCATTTGGCTCCAGACCTCATTACAGCCATGGTCCAAACATGGACACGAGCTGAAGGCACAGTAATAAGAAAAATAAACATAGAGATGGTCAATTGCCTGGCATTTAAATATTACTTGCCACCATGCCTGAATGTTGTCCAGGTCTTGTTGCATGTGGGCATGGACAGCTAAATTAGGCGAAAGTGACTGCCCTTGACATCAAGACAGCATTTGACCGAATGTGGCACCAAGGAGCCCTAGTAAAACTGAAGTCAGTGGGGATTGCTGGGGGGGGGGGAAACTCTCCACTGCCTGGAGTCATACCTGGCACAAAGCAAGATGACTGTGGTTGTTGGAGGCCAATCATTTCAGCCTCAGGACATCACTGCAATAGTTCCTCAGGACAGCGTCCTAGTTCCAACTATCTTCAGCTGCTTCACCCATGATCTTCCCTCCATCAGGTTTGAAATGATGAGGTTTGCTGATGATTGCATAGAGTTCAACTCCATTCTAAATTCCTCAGATAATTTAGCTGTCCATGCCCACATGCAACAAGACCTGGACAACATTCAGGCATGGTGGCAAGTAATATTTAAATGCCAGGCAATTGACCATCTCCTATGTTTATTTTTCTTGTTACTGTGCCTTAGTACTGTCCCGTTGACGTCTACTTTTGCCTGATCAGCTCTGGTTGATGCTCTTCATTTTAAACCAAGTGAGAGCCTGACCACCTTCCCTTGACATTCAATGGAATTACCATCGCTGAATCCCATTCCATCAATATCCTGGGTATTAGGCAACGTGCGGGTTCTGCAGTTGGTTTGGTGTTGCTTAACACTAGCTGTGCAAATGACTAGTGGTATTAATGTATTGAAGCCTTTATTTGTTCACTTTTTAATAACCTGCTTTCCCATTTTCTGAAGCAGTTGCTTTTGGTTTGGCATTAGTTTTGATCCCTCTTATACAGTGATAAGGGGAAGAATCACTCTGACTGCAATATTCTCTTCTCTTTCTTTCCCCACCCCCCCATGCCTTTCTCACTAAAAGAAGTGCAAGGCATTCATGGTGAGAAACTTTCTCCCTCTTCCCTCGAGACATTTTGAAAGACCACTTCAGTGGAATGTTTTCTACCATAGAAAGATTCCAATATGGTTACCGTAGCGATTCCCCCAGTTGACTCTACCTTTGGAATATTACAGGCCTCTGTTCAACACTGTGACCAGGTACAGAGCAAGTGCACTCCACAAATTGAACTTCACATGTTGGCTGTACTTTCTGAATCAGCTTATTTACTTTTTTGATAAATGCGGCTATCCAAAAATAGATCTTTTGGGATATTTGCTAGAGGAAACCGAACAACAGGGCAGTTGCCCTTGATACCTACAAATCTCCTGAAATAAATTTCTGTGTGTCTTTCTTCCTCAATTCCCTTCATAGAAAAGACACTTTTTAAAACATAGGTTTTCAAAATTAGTCCATGGACCATAGGAGGTCTGTAAGAGGATCCCAGGGGCTCTGCAGATCGTCAGGTTTCTGTTCGTCTGGTGCTGGTCATACCACGTACCATGACCACATTTTCTTAAGAACTATATTCTATATTTGTTCCAGTATTTAACTTGCTGACATTCTTTGTAATGCTGTATACTAATAATTTTCTGCAATGGGTAAACTGTTTTCTATTGGGCAAGTTACAACCGGGCTCTTTTAGTTGAGAGGGGGCCCTTTGTCATTATTTGCAGGATTCCTGCGCACATGTTTGAGAACCACTTTAGAAGATTAGGGATGGATGAACCAGTTATTCTTGTAACTCCATAAAAAGGAGGGAAGACTTGGTTTTGGACCTCTTGTCTCAGCATTTATTTGACTCTTATGAACATAAAAGTTGAGGATGAGAAAAGGCCATTTGGTCTATCGAGTTTGTCCTGCCAGTATTTCAATTTGTGCAACCTAGCATGCAACTTGTCCAGTATGTTTAATGGCACTTTCTTGCCTGGTAGATGATTCCGAACATTGTCACACTTTGAGTAAATAATTTATTTCTGAGGTGTTTTAAATTTACTTTTCAATTGTTGTCATTTTGTTCTACTGGCTTGACTGATCCTAAAGTAATCTTCATGTTACTTTTATCTGTCATTTTAATACTTTTGTAGACCCTTTAACAATTCTAGTTAGTCTGGAACTTTAGCTTCTCTAATCTTACCTCTTAGCTTATCCCCTTCGCACGTGGGAATCATCCTTCTTGCTTTTCTGCATTCCAGTACGTATCCCTTTTGAGGTTTGTACACCAGAATCGCATGCACTATTCCAAGTGGTGCCTGACCAGTGCATTATAAATCCTCAACATAATCTCTCTAGACTTGTGCTCCAGTGTTCTGGCTATATATCCCAACATTTTATTTGCTTTTTTTAATTGCTTCTCCTCACTGTCTTGACATTGACGTGACCAGTCTACTGTCATTCCCAGATTCCTTTCACAGTCTCGCTGCTAATTGTACTCCTTTCATTGAATAGTTGTGTCCTCATTCTTTCTTCCAAAATGCAATAGTTTCCATATGTCCATATTAAATTTAGTTTGCCATTTAACTGCCCAGCTGCATAAATTCTACTGCAAACATTAACTATATTCTTACTGCACTTGTTACTTTAATGTCTACAAAGTTAACAAGATATCAATTGGTTTGTGTACTCCAGGGCAGAAACAAGGTCATTCCTTGTCGAGAGGCTTGGGTCATCTGGGGAGAGCTTTGCTGGTGTGCAACCTTCTTAAAGGGATATTTGTATTGACCTCTTCAAAAGAATCAGAGCAATATCATATTCATCTCCGTCTCTATTTATTGTCTATATAATCTTGAGACTTTAGAATTACTGATTCATGTTGAGCATGATACCACTGGTCTGTCAGATCCCAACGTTAGCCCATGTTGACACCACAGGTCAATCTGACCACAGGGGAGGGGTGGGAATTTAGCCTGTTTTCAGCTGCCATGATGGTTCCCTGTATCTTTTTTCTTTCCTTCTCCCTCCTCACCTCTCCTTCAGGCATTTTACCCTCTCTGCTCCCTCTATCTTCCACCAAGACCTACCCAACTGCTCCATCGCCTGCTATCTACTTCCATGCTGTGCTCCCGAATAATGTGGCTAACTGCCTCCAGCTGGAGGTTTGCCCTTCCCACGCCTCACTCCATGATACTGCGACTACAAGCAACGTTGCTGGAGATCCTCTAATGTACATTTTTTTGAGGAGTACTTTTTCAAAATTGTTCTGAAAACAAAAATGGTGTATTTGCATTGGGCATTGATGTTGCTTACAGCAAAATTCTTTAATTCATTGACATTGTTGTCAGAGAAAATAATTATTTTTCAGTGTCCTGCGAATTACAGATATAGCAGAAATGAGAGGGACAGTATCACTTTGTTTTGTAAATGAATAAACTAGTTTTGCTGTACCTTGACACACATCATTATAGCCAGTTTTATTTTATCTGTCAAATTACATGAAGTGGAAATATTGGTGTATATATGGCATTGTATTGGAAGCTAAGGCTACTCTACCTCCTGCACCGAAGGACATGCTCTCTCTTTACAGAACGTGCTTAATCTGCTATCTTTCACTATATAAGCCGTTGCTTGTGCTGCTCTCTCTCCTGATACGAGCTCATCTCTCGCTGCTCTTCCAGTCTGTGGATGTCCTGATATCCCTTCTTCATTACTTTGGCCTAAGCTCTCAACTTCGCAACTCATTCACTTTACCCCTCCTTTTTATAAAAAAAAATAAAAAATAAAAAAAAAATTGTTTGCTTTAATAACTAACTGAAATTTAAATACAAAGGTAAATGTGATTTTACACAAACATTTTAAAGTAACTGTGAAAGGAGAATTACGTTGAGTAGAGAAGTAATTTGGGGATTGCAAGTCAAATATTGCAAAGAAATTTTAAAAATTGATGTGGAGAGAAATTGTTTTTGTCAGACCCAACTGTAGATTCAAATTGTCAATTTCAATTTTTTGCTTTTAGGTTCATATTTTATCGGCAAGGCTATTTAAAATGGTCAGTAGACCCAAGGAGATCCCAGTAAGTCTAAGATCACAATATAATTAGATTTAATCTTATTGGCCAAGTAAAGGCTGCAGCTAATCTAATGCTGGTATATTAAGAGGGCTAGTTTTACACACAAGGCTGAAGATTTGGCAAAAACGGACTAGACAATCCTACTAGATAGGCATACAAATACTGAGGACAAATTGGTTGTCCTCAAAACCATTCTCAAACAAAAGGAAGCCATGTATGTCACAATGGTTAAAAGAAGGGCATATGGCAAAACAAAACCATTATGGCTGACAAATGTGCACAGACAAAATAGATTGAAGCAGAACGCATTTTACAAACTTAAGGAATTTAACTCGCAGGAGAGCAGGGACAAATATCACATGCAATTGAGGGAGACAAAACCATTAGAATAGTTGTCGTAGTAATAACAAAAGCTTTTTCAGCTTGGTCAGGAGTCAGAAGACAGTTGAAGATCATATAGGGCCACTGAAAGTCAATATAAGACAGGTTCCTAGGTTGTAGAAGAGCTGCTGAATGACTATTTTTCATCAGTCTATACCCCTGTGGAGGATGATGATGCTCATGTTCCAGCTGTGGGATGCCCTGTAATAAATAACATTATAAATATTAAAATAGAGGTATCATCTTGGATAGAATAGGAAATCCCAAAATAAATAGGGCTCCAGGTCCAGATGACATCCACCCAAGTGTGATTAAAGAGATGGGACAGGGGCTCCGAGAGCCCTTTGCTCGTACCTTCAATAGCTTGATAGAGTCCAAGTTGGTGTGATTGGAAGGTAGCTCATGTAGTTCTGATTTTCAAAAAAGGGGACAAATCGGAGCCAGAAAACTACAGGCCCTGGCATCCATCATAGGGAAGATGTTTGAAGGGATTCTAGAACTGGGAAAGAGATGGGGTCATTGGAGATGCTCAGCACGGCTTCTGGGAAGTAAAGTCAGGTTTTACAGCTTTGTTGAGTTTTATTAAGAAGTTACTAGGTTTGTGGATGAGGGTATCTGGTTGACATAGTCTACCTGGATTTTCAGAAAGCCTTTGATAATGTACCTTGCACTACATTACTTCAAGACAGAATCTTGTATTATCAGTGGAAATTTGATGGGGTGGATTAGGAATTGGCTCCAATCCCACAGCCAAAATGTTATCGTCAATGATTGTGAATCAGCCTGGAGGCACGTTACTAGTGGTGTCCCCCAGGGATCAGTGTTGGACCCACTACTAGGCACTTTTTATTAATGACCTGGACAGTGATGTTGGGGCTATGGCCAGTAAGCTCGCAGATGATACTAAAATTTGTGCAAGGGTTGAGACTGTAGAAGATTATGACCTTCTGCAAAACGATTTGGATGCGCTAGGGGAATTGGCAAATTACATTTAACCTAGATAAATGCAGTGTCATACATGTAGATAGGACTAACTCAGAATATAGTTATCATTTATGGAGAACAATACTGAAAGCAGATGAGAAAGAAAAAGATCTAGGTGATGGTGTTCATAGATCACTGAAGGTTCTCGACCAATGTAGAGAAGCTATAGCCAAAGCAGGCAGGCTAGTTGTGTTAATACAACCCTTCAGTACAAATCAAAGGAGATCATTCTGTCATTATACGGTTGTTGGTTAAACTGCATCTGGAGTATTGCACCCAGTTTTGGTCCCCTCGCATGGTTGGCGATAGTGGCCTTGGAAAAGGTTTACAGGAGAACTACAAGAACGATTCCTAGCTTTAAGGACCTTAGTTATTCGGGCTTAAAGAATTGGATCTATTTACTTTAGAGCAGCATAGTCTTACAGGCAACCTGATAGAGGTATATAGTGAATGGGCTGGATTGTGTGCCTATTGATGATTATTTCAGTTTGACAGATTGGGGAGAAAGAGGGACATGCATTTAAACTACACAAAAGTAGGAATAGGCTAGATGTTAGGCGGTTCTTCTTTTCCCAGAGCGTAGTGAGCCTCTGGAATGCGTTGCCGGCCTGTGTGCTGACTCTCTGCATGCCTTCAAGCGGGAGCTAAACCAGTTCTTGGATGGGGCAGAGATCACATCATATAGAAGGTAAGTGGATTAACAGTTAACATACACATGATCAATGTGATCTCCTGGACTGGTTTTGATTGCCTGAGGGGGTCGGGGAGGAATTTTCCAGCTTTTTTTCTCCCCTCATTGGCCATGGTTTTTTTTTTCATGTGTTTTCTTTTTGCCTCTCCTAGGAGATTTTACATGGCTGTGGAGGGTTAGGAAGTGTTTAGTCATGATGCTCCAGGCGTCATGAGTGTGGAGAAGGCTTGATGGACCAGCTGTTTTTTTTCCTGTCTCATTTTCATATATTAGTATGTCATTGCATACCTTGTCCCAGGCAGAAATTCAATGAGCAAATTCTCAGGTTTTTTTGGGATGGAGTTACTTTATTGATTTACTGGTGTTACTTCTGTTGCTGTATACTTTTTTACTAAAAAAATGTTTTCTGTGATGTGGCATGATTTCCCTTTTGAGGAGTAGTTGTTGCTGTCATTTGGAGATAGTAGTGTATAGGGAGATCCCTGGGAGTGTGTTAATATTTGCAGGGATCCTCAACACACAAAACTACTGAGCTAGGTAAGTATTGTAGAGGAAACTCAATAATAGGCTTGACTGGTGACTTCATTTCTCTCCTGTTCTCTCAGCATACTGTTACTCCCATGGCCTGAGCTGTATAATATGCAGCATCAGTGAAAGGCATGATGGATTTTGAGACCCACCATGTGTTTTTCGTAACAACTTGGGATGTGGACTTCAGTACAGATGTGCTGTGTTGAGTCGAAAGATCTGACCGCTGTCTCCACTGTTGGAAGCACTTCATCCACCAGCCTGCCTGAGAATTGATTAAACTCTTGCATGGAAGGTAGTTTCATTGCCAATGATGGAATTGAACCTGAGCCGCCTCCTTGCAGTCCAGTGGTTTGGCTTTTCCTTTGGTGAAATCCTTTTTTTTGAAGCCATTCTTTTCTTTTGAAGTTCATGTATATTAAGCATTTTCCCATAACAACATAAATGCAGTTTATACCAAGATTGAGCATTGTTTCTTCCAATACAGTGAACATTTTTTGTATTGCCTCTATAGTGACTGCAAAACTAGGGTTTACTGGGTGGGGTAAGGTTAATGTGTACTCTTCTCTCTTAGGCAGTCCCTCGGAACTGAGGATGACTTGCTTCCACATTAAAAATGAGCTCGCAGGTGGCTGATTAGTCCAATGCGGGACCTACAGTCTCTGTCACAGGTGGGGCAGACAGTGGTTGAAGGGGCGGGTGGGTGGGGTGCTTGGGTTGACTTGCGCTTGGCTTGCGCTTGCTCCCGGCGAAGAGACTCGAGGTGTTCGGCGCCTTCCCAGATGCTTCTCCTCCACTTTGTGCGGTCTTGGGCCAGGGATTCCCAGGTGTCGGTGGGGATGTTACACTTTTTCAAGGAGGCTTTGAGGGTGTCCTTGAAGCGTTTCCTCTGCCCACCTGGGGCTCTCTTGCCGCGTCGGAGCTCCGAGTAGAGCGTTTGTTTTGGGAGTCTCGTATCGGGCATGCGGACAATGTGACCCGTCCGTGTACACTATGAAAATGACTCACTGTTCATGAAATATGTAGGCTGACTTCAGTGCAGTGGATTATCAATTTTCTTTTGTTCTCCCTCCCCCCCCCTCCCCACCCCCACTCACCATAAGGTTTACTGTAATCGGGCAAAGGAATTTTTATGCGAAAAACTATTGAAGTGTTATAATCTATTGGTATTTCTGACCAGCTTTATGTATGTTTTGAAAATGAAAGCTAGTTTAACTGTCTCCTGTATTTTACAAGAAGGTATCAATTTTTTGACTTCAGTTCAGTGTGTAAATGGACTGTACAATGTGGCACTGAACAAATGTTAACCCCTAATCTGTGTTGAGTTGAGCTTTTCATTTAGGGCAGTAGAAGCTCATTTGATTGTCCAGGGTTCCTGCTCTTGATTGCTATGCAGTGACTCACTGCTGGAAGTACGTGTGGACAATGGGTAGTGACAGGATCCAGCTCTTTTGGCAGTTGTTTTGACCGTCAGACCAGTACTCGTGCATGAAGAATTGACTGCTTTAGCAAGGTATTGGAAGGCTACTGCCCCTGAGACTCAAACCAACTAAATTTCTACTTTGAGAGGAAGCATAGGCGGTGACAGTTGGAGGGGGAGAACTTTGCCACTTCATTGTATTTCCTGAGCTTCCATATAGTATTTGGAATTGTTACCTTTTTGCTTCATTTAAAAAATAAAAAAAAAGTTCTATACAAAACTAGTTGCCACTTGTAAAAGAAAGACCGACCACCGGATGTCCCAAAGCACTTTACAGCCAATGAAGTACTTTGTAAAGTGTAGTCATTGTTGTAATTTAGGAAACGATGTAATGTAAATGTTGTAATGTAAAGTCCAGTCTTTGGATCTCTGAAAGCTTGTACTACTCTCTTTGCCCACTCTCCAAGTGGGGTGCTTTGATAACTACGCCTGGGACTTCCCTTCCCCTTTTTTATTTTAGTTCCTTTTCTGTTGTCATTGGCAGAAGTTCTGTCTTTCATGCTAGAAGAGGTTTTAAATTTCTATTAGTTGACTTCCTCTTTAAAATTGTTCAAAATTACTACTACCGTCTTGGTACAGAAGAACTTTGAAATAGGTTTTCTCTTTAGTAGTTTAGGTTCCCTTGTAGAAATCTGCTGTGGCCTAGACTAATCAAACTTTCCCTAACCATAGCTTCTGGCCAATGTCAGCTTTGGACTTCAAAATGTTATGACTAGTACAATAGAACCTTGGTAGTTACTAGCTCTCAATATCTGTCTGGTATCCTTTTTGTTTTCCTGACTGTTTTCTTCCCTTCTGTTCCATTTCTCCTCACCACCATCTTGAAACCATTGACACCTTGCTGGTGTACTGTTCCCTCCCTAGCCTAGAGGCAATGAGCCCAATTGTACCATCCTTTTTGCTACCCTGGCTGAGAGCATGTAATTCAGCATAGCAGAAGGATTAAACCTGGGACTTTCCTGGTCTGTATGGCTTAGTTACTCACTGCCTTAAGCAGCTGAGCCTTTGGGTAACTTGGTCTGCTGCCTTATATCATTTGTAAAGTATAAAACTAAGCTAGTTGGTCTAAATGACCTTTTTCTGTTATAATGTTTTCTTGTTCTAGCAATATGAACTGATTCAAAGACCATAAGCAGCAGAAGTGTGGACTGAGAACACAATTGTGGTTTGCTACATCAGCAACTAAAGTTGAACTTTGTCACTGACCCTCTACTTCAATGCCATACAGATTTGACAATGGTACAATGGATAATTATCTAGATCTGTGGACCCAACATCGCTTGGGCCATTAAACAAACTTCTTAGCAGAAATAGGGTCTAGCAACATGAATGGATCATGCACTTCATAATCAGTTTGATTTCCAACAAATGGTGTCCAGCTTCTGACCTTTTAGCATTTAGAATTACATAGAATTTACAGCAGAGAAACAGGCCATTCGGCTCAACTGGTCTGTGCTCCACAGGAGCCTCCTCCCACCTTCATCTAACCTTTATTGGCATATAATTAGCGGGTCATTTCTGGTGCATTGACCCCCCCTGCCCCCCAAAAACGTCAACTAATAATATGCCTCTTGAAAAGGGCCAGTTTAGAGGAACAAGGTTCACAGTAACTTTTCTCAAAAGGAAGAGAACCATACGTATGATAACTTAATATTTCTGCAATTTATGTAGTGCACAATTCAGTCTTATCATTAGGACAATTAGCAACCTACGGGATGCACAAAATATCAGTCACAAGTAATGTGGCTGGAAGAAATGATGGTGGTTTGTTTTGCCAGCACATTAGGGTCCCTTGACAGTCTACATTCAGGGGGTAGTCTATTATCCCATTGTTTTGCCCACATTTAATTTATTTGCATAGATTCCTAAAGTGGTCTACAGCATAAATTGCTGATAGGCTGAGAATTGAATGAACTCGCAAGGTACTTGAGAAAATCATCAAGAAAGTTGCAAAAAGGATCACCCTACCAGAGTGTTGTCATTTTAGAAATTCCTATCACAGCTGGAAAGCACTCTCAGAATTCTATGATTTCAATGGCTCCAGCATTGTGGAGGAGGTGATTCCACTTTTGCGTTTGGGCAACTTGCTTTTGTATTTCCAGCATGCACCGCACAGATTCCCATATCTTCCAGTAGTTAATGGCAGAGAAGTGATGGCAAGCAATAAGCTGAAGACGGGTTGAGTGTAACTTAGATCTCCAGACATCTAAGCATAAATTAAACACCGGTAAGAAGCCAACACATTGGCCCACAACAATAGAAGTGACCAAATGAACTTGGTTAGTAATCTGACTTTTTTTTAAGTATTTGACATTTTAAAAAAAGAAAGTAAATTATTTACTTCCACAAAGATCTGCCTTTTTACTAGAACAAAAGTAAAATATTACGGATGCTGACCTGCTGAGTATTTCCAGCATTTTCTGTTTTTATTGACTTTCTTCTAGTCCACTCCATGACACCGACAGGAACCTCCTGGAGCAGCTCTATAGAAAACAGTGAGGGGCATGACTTTGGAATAACCTGGGACCTGATCTGGAGCTGCTTGGCCCTTTGATCACCTGCATATCTAATCGAATACTTTGCATATCCAGCTAGTAGTAGTTTTTCCCCAGGATCGGCATCTTCAGATAGGCTTGCAAGTCAATATAAAGTCTTTCCCTCATTGATTTTAAATGGGGGAAAAAAGGAGATCTGACCTGGTGGATCTCTACAGCTAAATGTTTGATGCTTGTTTTTTTAATATAAAATGTCAATTTTTAAAAGTAAGTTAAATAACATACTTAATCTCGTCCTCGCCAACCTAACTGTCATAGACACAGCTGTCCGTGATATCATTGCTAGAAATGACCACCATACACCCCTGGACCTTTTTACCTTTAAGATCCATATCTGGCTTTTTTATCCACTAGGATTGGACGTTGGCACATTATGTAACTTAAATATTTTGTGAGATCAGTTGTTTTACATGACCAATTCAACAAATGCAACTTTTGGTAGTATGGAATCTTTTTAAACTACAAAAATGTTTTGAACTTTATACAGTAAATACTTTCACATTTACTCTAAGCAGATATGAGCTTCAGTGTTAATGGGCAGCTTATAATTATACTCAGTCACGAGGATTGTTTTTAATTGCTAATGTAGGTGTAGAGCTAGGTTTCACCTCTGAAAACAGAAACCTATAACTATTTTATGAAGACCCAAGCAATGTTCCCTCTAACTTTTTTCCCCTGCCTGGGCCCTTAAAATTTACTGCGCGGCCACGCCGTATCTCTTCCAGTGGCAGCAGTTGGTGAGTGGCCTGTGCGGAGCCTCGCGATTGGTGCGCATTGGACCCTAACCTTGGGTGATACTTTTAGCTCTAATGAAGTTGGAAGCTTTCCTCTCTGCTCACTGCTGTGCTAGAGCACACCCAGATCATGATAACAAGTCATGCAAATCTAAATGTGATCCCGTAAGCCAAAAAGTATCTTTACAATACTTAACTTCATGATATTGGCATAATTTGTCTCTTAATTGGATGATTGTTGGATTATTCTTACTACAAACCATTAAATTTTACTTTCAGCAATAATGGAGCAGACATCAAATGAAACAGCAAACTCATACTGTGGACTTGGGTCAAAGCAAAAAATTACATCAGGGAAGAACTACTGGATTATAATTGCAGATCATAAACTACGCACTTTGGGTGCCATTCCCAATTTATGTGAACAATTTTTGTACAACTGAATGGATACATTCAGTTACTGCAAATATTAAAGCACCAAGAATTTTGAAAACTGCATGATGGTTCATGCCAAAGGATCTCCAATTGGCATATGAGCCAGTAGCAAGTGCTTTACCATGTTAAATGGCAGCTTGCCAGCTGTACAGAGAACAAGTCGGCAACTCCCTTTAGAACCTTAGAAGTCCAGCTATTTTCCACAAGTTATCATGGGCAGTGAGGAGTATGTATCACAGATGTTCTTGACTGTAGTGGCTTACTTCAAGGACACCTTTTTAATTGCAATTACTCCCCAGGAATTCTTCTGCCTTGGGATGTTCTTAACTGGATTGCTACCAACTTTGTTTTGTATCAATCAGAACAACACCACAAAGTCTGCTAAAACAGATTCTTGGAATTATTGACTGCCACTGTAAAGGAATGCATTTCTTTTCTACCAAGCACAGTGAATTCTAGGAAAGGATCTAGGAACATGAGCATCCAGTTGATAAGAATCCTTGATGGGGAAATTGATCGAGGTGTTGGAGTATTATTTTGTGAAGTAATGCAGTTTGAATAGTAAGCAAAGCAAAACATAATCATGTAATTGGATGACTTCTGGTTACTTAGTTGCTTACTCATTTACCACGATGCTGTTATGGGTCTTGGGATATGTAATGGAAATGTAGGTATTTACTCCACAATGGAAACTTTGCCACAGTGATTTGCACTAGCTAGTGAACCTTCATTCAGTGTAAGAGTTGCTCAAAATCTATGACCTTGCCACCTGGACTCCATATTTACAGAATTTAAGCGTATATGCATTCATGCAACTGTCACCTGTGATAAATGATGGCATTTCTAAGTATCTAATAGATTGCTATGTTAAAATCTGAATCTGTAATCTCTCACCTTGTCCGGTTGAAGTAGACAGTTAACAATGAAAACCACATTGCAGGTTTGATTATAGTGATTATGATCATTCTATTCCTGTGTCCCTCTTCCTTCTAAAAGTGGTTTGAACTCCAGTTGCACATGTCCATGTACTGGTTTCCATCATACATGTCCACTATATCTGTCAACTTTAACAATCATTCACCAAATCCTCTAGTATATATTGCCAAAATAGTTGGTCCAGGAGGAAACCTGTTGACGTTCACTCGTATTTGTCAAGAGCATCAAATAGAAGCATCTTTCTCATAATATAGCGTATTTAGTTATTTAAAATAGCAGCTGTTGCCTTGTTTTCACAAGATAATGACTTGTGATGGTAATCTGTTTTTCCCAACAGCAAAAGAGCATATGATTTGGTTCAGTGCATCTTTCTGATTGAATTTTGCTTATTGAATTTTGCCTGGAAATCTATTAAGTAGCATCTAATAAAACAATGAAACGATAGAAAGACATCAAAATGAAACTGCTGGTGTTACCATATTGTTTCTTGGTAATGAGGATAAACTGGCAATGGTGCAAGTTCCTGCTTTTGGACAGCAATACCCATGTCCAAACTATTGGTCTGAGAGCAATGTCATAATCGATAGGCCCCACATGAAACATTTTTGCACTGGTGTTTATAGTTTTCAATAAGGAAGAACTTGCATTTACATGGAGGTCATGAGTTCAAATACCAACATAGCAAGTTATGAATTTGAATTCACTAACATTTGGTAATTTGTGGCCTAGCACCAGAAAAATAACTACAAAAGCTTCCAGATTGTAAAAATCTAAATGGTTCACTGATTTCCTTCAAGAAAGGGAGACTGCCAACCCTATCTGGTCTGGTCTACATATGACTCCAGTACCACAGTGTGATTGACTCTTAATGCCATCTGAGCCACCTAGTTGTAAACAATTGCTTCAAAGTTCAATAAATTGGATGGACCTATTGGCAATGGCTCAGGCTCGTTTTTGTTCGCTTATGGGATCTGGGCATCGCTGGCAAGGCCAGCATTTATTGCACATCCCTGGTTGCCCTTGAGAAGGTGGTGGTGAGCCGCTTCTTGAACCGCTGCAGACCGTGTGGTGATGGTACTCCCACAGTGCTGTTGGGTAGGGAGTTCCAGGATTTTGACCCAGCGACAATGAAGGATCGGCAACATACTTCTAAGTCAGGATGGTGTGTGACTTGGAGGGGAACTTGGAGATGGTGGTGTTCCCATGCACCTGCTGTCCTTGTCCTTCTAGGTGGAAGAGGTCGTGGGTTTGGGAGGTGCTGCTGAAGAAGCCTTGGCGAGTTGCTGCAGTGCATCTTGTAGATGGTACACACTGCAGCCACGGTATGCCGGTGGTGGAGGGAGTGAATGTTTAAGGTGGTGGATGGGGATGCCAATCAAGCGGGCTGCTTTGTCCTGGATGGTGTCGAGCTTCTTGAGTGTTGTTGGAGCTGCACTCATCCAGGCAAGTGGAGAGTATTCCATCACACTCCTTACTTGTGCCTTGTAGACGGTGGAAAACCTTTGGGGAGTCGGGAGGTGAGACACTCGCCGCAGAATACCTAGCCTCTGACCTGCTCTTGTTGCCATAGTATTTATGTGGCCTGTCCCGTTAAGTTTCTGGTTAATGGTGACCCCCAGGATGTTGATGGTGGGGGATTCGGTGATGGTAATGCCATTGAATGTCAAGGGGAGGTGGTTAGACTCTCACTGGAGATAGTCATTGCCTGACACTTCTGTGGTGCGAATGTTACCTGCCACTTATCAGCCCAAGCCTGAACGTCGTCCAGGCCTTGTTGCATGCGGGCATGGACTGCTTCATTATCTGAGGAGTTGTGAATGGTGCTGAACACTGTGCAGTCATCAACAAACATCCCCATTTCTGACCTTATGTTGGAGGGAAGGTCATTGATGAAGCAGCTGAAGATGGTTGGGCCTAGGACACTGCCCTGAGGAACTCCTGCAGCGATGTCCTGGGGCTGTGATGATTGACCTTCAACCACCACAACCATCTTCCTTTGTGCTAGGTATGACTGCAGCCAGTGGAGTGTTTTCCCCCTGATTCCCATTGACTTCAGTTTTACTAGGGCTACCTGATGCCAGACTCTGTCAAATGCTGCCTTGCTGTCAAGGGCAGTCACTCTCACCTCTGGAATTCAGCTCCTTTGTCCATGTTATAATGAAGTCCTATAATGATGAGACCTCAGTGAGAAACACTTTGCAGGGTTAACTACACTAACAGCTGGGGGCTGGTGCCCAAGTTGGTAAAGCTGCCAGACACACTAATTAAATAACAACCTGACAGAGTATGTCAGCCAACATCTCCGACACCTCCATGACCATCCCTGGGTATGTCCTGTCCAACTGGTAGGATAAACCCACCAGAGGTGGGGACACAGTGATATTAAGTTGGGTGGAAATGGCCCTGGTAATCCTCATGATTGTCTCTGGACCCTGTGAAGTTTCATGGCTTTAAGTCAAACAAGGTTGAGGAAACCTCCTGGTGATAACCAACTATTGTATCCTCTCAACTGATGAACCAGTACTCCTCCATGTTGAACACCACATGGCAAAAGCTCTGAGGGAAGCAAAGCTCCAAAATGTACTCCGGCTGGGAGATTTCTGTGATCACCACCAAGAGTGGCTCACTTCACCACTGGCCAAGCTGGCTCAATCCTAAAGGACATAGCTGCCAGACTGGGTTTGCATCAGATGGTGAGGGAACCAATGCAAAGATGTAACCAACTTAACCTTGTCCTCACCAACCTACCTGTCGTAGACACAGCTGTCCATGATATCATTGGCAGAAATGACCACTACTATACATTCTTTATGAAGACAAAGCCTCATCTTGACTGTGAGGATAATCCCATCTTATAAGGACAGATCTGGCAGCCCAAAACTGGGCATTCATGAGGCACTTTGGGCCATCAGCAGCAGCAGAATTGTACACCACCACAATTTCTAATGTCATGGCCTGGCACATCTCTTGCTCCATGATCATCATCAAGCCAGGAGACAAACTCTGGTTCAATGCAGAATGTAGAAGGGCATGCCAAGAACAGCACCAGGCCCCTTAGAATGAGGTATACACATTGTGAAGTGGCTACCTACATGCTAAATAACAAGTAGCAGGCTGTAGACAGAGTAGCGCTACATCATCAAGTCTCAAATGATGAACAGTCAACTGACAAGAGGAGGAGGAGGCTCTATAAGCATCCCCAACCTCAATCAGGGTCGTGCCCTGCACGTCGGTGCAAGAACTAAGACTGAAATGTTTGCAAGTGTCCTCAGCTTAAAGTGGGGAGTGGAATTATCCTACCCTGCCTCCTCCCGAGGTTCCCGCCATCACATATAGCAGTGTCGAGAGTTCGGTTCACTCCAGATGACAAACTGATGAAAGCACTGCACACATCAAAGTCTATGGGCCCGGACAACATTGCGCCTGTAGTAATGAAGACCTGTGCACCAGAGCTGGCCTTTCCTCTAGCCAAGCTATGACCGTACAGCTACTGGCATCTACTTGGGTATGTCCTATCTGCAAAGATATGGGAGAAATCTAACCTGCCCAATTACTGTCCTATCAGGCTCCTACCATTCAATAATAGTGATGAACGAGTCAATAGTTTTATCAAAATACACCTGCTTTACTGATGCTCAGTTTGGATTTTGCCAGAACCACTCGATTCCAGACCTCATCACCGCTTTGATCCAGACATTCAGAGCTGAATAACAGAGGAAAGATGAGAGTAGCTATCCTCTAGTAGCATTCAACTGAAATAAAAAGATAAAATGCTGGAAATACCAGGTCAGGCAGCCTCTGTGGAGAGACAAACCAAGTTAACATTTCATGTCAATGATCTTTCATCAGAACTGGGAAAAATGAGAGAAATAACAGTTTTTAAGCAAGTACAGAGGCTGGGAAAGGTGGGGATGGTAGGATAGAACAAAAAGGAAAGTCTAAATCCAGAAGGTTGTAAAGTGCCTAATCAAAAGATAAGGTGCTGTTCCTCCTGGCTACAAGAGCAGGGCAGAGGCTGGGTATTTTGCGATGAGTGGCACACCACCTGACCCTTCAATTCTCCATCGTCTTCAAGGCTCAACTTGGGATTGTGATAGGGTATTTGCTACGCACCTGGATTGGTGCAGCTGCAACAACATTGAGAAGCTTTACACCATCCAAAACAAGGCATCTTGCTTGATCAGTGCCTGTGCCACTGGACTCTACCTCTTCTACGATTAGCCAAAGCACACTTTGGCTGCAATATGTACTCTCTACAGGATCCACTGCAGCAGCTCACCAAGCTCACTTCATAGGAACATTAGGAATAGGAGTAGGCCATTCATTTAGATCATGGTTGATCTGCACCTCAATCCATTTTCGTGCCTTTGCTCCAATTTTCTTAGCATCCACAGCCTTTTGGGGGAGGGAGTTCCAAATTTCTGCTACCCTTTGTGTGGAAAAGTGTTTCCTGATTTTGCTCCTGAATGGCCTAGCTCTCATTTTAAGATTATGCTCCCTTGTTCTTGATTTCCCCCACCAGAGGAATAATTTCTCTGTATCTGCCACATCAAATCCTTATAACATTTTAAACACTTTAAACACCTCGATCAGATCACACCTCAATCTCTAAGTCAGGGGAATAAATACAAGATAAGTTTATATAACCCTGCCTCATAAATTAACCCACTAAGCCCTTCCGGTGAATCTGCGCTGCACCTACTCCAAGCCCAATATATCCTTCCTGAACTGCCTTGCCCAAAACTGAGCACAGGAGTCGAGATGGGGTCTGACCAAGGCTCTATACAACTGATGCATAACTTCCTATCCTTTGTATTCTAGGCCCCTTGGGATAATAAAGGCCAACATTCCATTAGCCTTTTTGATTGTTTTTTGTACCTGTCACTTGATGATTTGTGTACTTGGACTTCCAAAACACTGCTCCTCTGAAGTTCCTAGTTTCTCACCATTTTAGAAAATACTCCAATTTATCTTTCTTGGGTCCATAATGGATGGCCTCACACTTGCCTGCATTGCACTCCATTTGCCATAGTTCTGCCCACTCACTTAATCGGTCTATGTCGTTATGTAACTTCCTGCTCCCATCTGCACTACTTTCTGCCCCTCCTAACAAGGTGGTCTCTGCAAACTTAGATATACAACTCTCTATTCTTTCATGCAAGTCATTAATAAATATAGTGAAAAGTTGAGGCCCCAGATCAGATCTGTGGGGGACACCACTCTTGTCACATCTCACCAATCGGCGTACCTATCCTTTACCCTTTACTCTCTGTTGCTTACCTCCCAAGCAATTTCCAACCCAAGTCAAAAGGATACCTCCAATTTCATATGCTCTCATTTTTACGAATAATCTTTTGTGACACCTTATCAAATGACTTCTGGAAGTCCATATAAATAACATTCATAGACTCTCTTGCTTACCTTATCAGTGACATTCTCAAAAATTTCAACTAAATTAGTCAAATATGACTTAGCAGTAACAAAATCATGTTGGCTTTCTCTGATCAGCTCATAAATTTATCAAGTGCTCAGTCATTCTGTCCCTAATGACTGATTTCTAATAGCTTCCCCACAACTGACTTCAATAGCACCTCCCTCCACTGTGAGCTCTACCATCAAGAAGGACAAGCACAGAAATGTTGTGGAGACACCATCACTTTAAAGTTTCCCTCAAAGTTGAACACAATTCTGACTTGGACATATATCTCCGTTTCTTCATCATCATCATCATCACGGTCAGAATCCTGGAATTCCCTGCATGACAGCATTATGGGAGCAGCACCATCACAAGGACTGCAGCAATGCAAGGAGAAGGCCCGCCGCCACCTTCCCAGGGCAACTAGGGTGGGCAATAAATGCGCGTTGCCGACATTGCCCATATCCCGAGAACAAATAAATATAAGTGCTTAAGTTACATCCCATGAATTACTTTGAAGTAGAGTCAGTTATTATGTGGGCAAGCTAATCTTGATGGATGGATGCTAAATATTGAGAGTGACGTTATTAGGTATTGCTACCATTCCTTCGCAGTCTTCCTTGATGGTATGCTTTATTATCAGGTGATCTTGTACACGTGGACTCGTGTGATCCATACTCCATGGAGTTTTTATTTGGCTGTGAGGAAGAGGGAAATTTTATTTTTATTTAGTGGTGGGTGTGCATGTCTGTGAGTGTATGTTTGCATGTATATATGAATGTAAAATTAAGTTTTGTGCTCATTTTATATAGTGACATTAAAAAGTAGCTCACCAAGTATATTGTAAAAATTCTTGAACCACATACTTGGGTTTCATCCTAGCCTCCACCAACATTTGTTCTTCACTATCTCCTCACCTGGAAGAAACTCATGGGATACAGTATTAAGCAGAGTGAATGGACACAATTATAAGGGTTCAATATCAAGCTTACAGCTTCATCAATACTTCACCCACTGGGGCTATGGGCCTTCCTGTCCTTTTGGGTAGAGTTAAGGATATACGTGACTTGATGCAAATTCAGAACATAATTAGTAGATGCTGCCCTTTATTGAACCTCTTTCTTTAGTATCTATAGTGCTCCTAGACCAGAATGTCCTCTGAAGACTGAGCTACAACAGGAAATGACATAAAGAGCAGAGAAAGCTTGTCTGAAATGCTCCAACGTGGTAAAGGTGTTCCCACGATGCTGTTGGGTAGGGAGTTCCAGGATTTTGACCCAGCAACAATTAAGGAAAGGCTATGTTGAAGTCAGGCTGTGTGTGACTTGGAGGAGAACCTTCTGCCTCTGTCCTAGGTTTTGGAGATGACGGGTTTGGGAGGCGCTGCCAAAGAAGCCTTGGCGAGTTGCTGCAGAGCGTCCTGTAGATTGTATACAGTGCAGCCACAGTCCACCAGTAGAGGAGGTGGAAGTTTAGAATAGTGGATGAGGTGCCGATCAAGCAAACTGCTTCCCCCTGGATGCTGTTAAGCTGCTTGAGTATTGTTGCACGTTTTTTTTTCTTATTCATTCATGGGATGTGTGCGTCACTGGCAAGGCCAGTATTTATTGCCCATCCCTAATTACCCATGAGAATGTGGTGGTGAGCCGCTGCAGTTGGTGAGGTGATGGTACTCCCACAGTGCTGTTAGGGAGGGCGTTCCAGGATTTTGACCAAGCAACAATGAAGGAACAGTGATATATTTCCAAGTCAGGATGGTGTGTGACTTGGAGAGGAACTTTCACACATCTGAGCAATTGGCGAGTATTCTATTACATTTCTAACTTGTGTCTTGTAGATGTTGGAGAGGCTTTGGGGATCCAGTAAGTGAGCCACGTGTCACCGAATACCCAGCCTCTGACCTGATCTAGTAGCAACAGCATTTATGTGGCTACTCCACTTACGTTTCTTGTCAATGGTGACCGCCTCCTCCCCACCCCCCCAAGCCTGAATGTTATTCAGGTCTTGCTGTACATGGGCATGGACTGCTTCATTTTTTGAGGAGTTGTGAATGGGGCTCATACTGTGCAGTCATCAGTGAACAGCCCTACTTCTGACCTTTATAAAGGAGGGAAAGTTATTTTTGAATCAGCCTAAGATAGTTGAGCCTAGGATGCTACCCTGAGGAACCCCTGGGGCTGAGATGATTAGCCTCCACCGATTACAACCACCTTGCTTTGTGCTAGGTATAATTCCAGCCACTGGAGAGTTTTCCACTTGATCCCCATTGACTTCAGTTTTACTAAGGCTTCTTGATGCCATATTAAGTCGAATGCTGCCTTGATGTCGAGGGCAGTAAATCTCATCTCACTTCAAGAAATGGCTGAGAGCATTTGATACAGCAAAGGCTGTGGGCCCCGACAAAATCCCGGCTATCGTGCTGAAGATTTGTGCTCCAGAACTAGCCGCGCCTCTAGCCAAGCTGTTCCAGTACAGCTATAACACTGGCATCTATCCAACAATGTGGAAAGCTGCCAGGTATGTCCTGTCCGGCCAATTAACGCCCCATCAGTCTATTCTCAATCATCAGCAAAGTGATGGAAGGTGTCGTCAACAGTGCTATCAAGCGGCACTTACTCACCAATAACCTACTCACTGATGCCCAGTTTGGGTTCTGCCAAGACCACTCGGCTCCAGAGCTCATTGCAGCCTTGGTACAAACATGGACAAAAGAGCTGCATTCCAGAGGTGAGGGGCGAGTGACTGCCCTTGACATCAAGGCAGCATTTGACGGAGCCTGGCATCAAGGAGCCCTACTAAAACTGAAGTCAATGGGAATCTGGGAGAAAACTCTCCACTGGTTGGAGTCATACCTAGCACAAAGGAAGATGGTTGTGGTGGTTTGAGGTCAATCGGCACAGCTCCAGGACATTGCTGCAGGGGTTCCTCAGGGCAGTGTCCTAGGCCCAACCATCTTCAGCTGCTTCATCAATAACCTTCCCTCCATCATAAGGTCAGAAGTGGGGATGTTTGTTGGTGACTGCACAGTGTTCAGTGCCATTCGCAACTCCTCAGATAATGAAGCAGTCCATGCCCGAATGCAGCAAGACCTGGACGACGTTCAGGCTTGGGCTGATCAGTGGCAGGTAACATTTGTGCCACACAAGTGCCAGGCAATGACGATCTTCAACAAGCGAGCGTCTAACCACCGCTTCTTGACATTCAACGGCATTACCATCGCCGAATCCCCCACCATCAATATCCTGGGGGTCACCATTAACCAGAAACTTAACTGGACCAGCCACATAAATACTATGGCAACAAGAGCAGGTCAGAGGCTAGGTATTCTGCGGCGAGTGTCTCACCTCCCGACTCCCCAAAGGTTTTCCACCGTCTACAAGGCACAAGTAAGGAGTGTGATGGAATACTCTCCACTTGCCTAGATGAGTGCAGCTCCAACAACACTCAAGAAGCTCAACACCATCCAAGACAAAGCAGCCTGCTTGATTGGCACCCCATCCACCACCTTAAACATTCGCTCCCTCCACTGCCTTCTTGAACCGCTGTAGTCTGTGTGGTGAAGGTACTCCCACAGTGCTGTTAGGGAGGGAGTTCCAGGATTTTGACCCAGCGACGAAGAAACGGCAATATACTTCCAAGTCTATGTCAAAGTCAGGATGCTGTGTGACTTGGAGGGGAATTTGGAGGTGGTGGTGTTCCCATGCGACTGTTGCCTTTGTTCTTTTAGATGGTAGAGGTCGTGGGTTTGGGAGGTTCAGCTGCTTTGTCCTGGTGGAACCAAAGCACAGCATCGGTGAACAGGTTATTGGTGAGTCCGTGCCGCTTAATAGCACTATTGACTGGCTCCTTCCATCACGTTGCTGATGACTGGATGTTGGCTGATAGGGGGGTAATTGGCCAGGATGGATTTGTCATGCTTTTTGTGGACAGGACATACCTGGGCAATTTTCCACATTGTCAGGTAGATGCCAGTGTTGTAGCTGTACTGAACAGCTTGGCTATGGGTGCGGCAGGTTCTAGAGCAAAGGTCTCGGCACTACAGCCGGGATGTTATCGGGGCCCATAGTCTTTGCTATGTCCAGTGCACTCGGCTGTTTCTTAATGCCACGTGGACTGAATCAAATTGGCTGAAGACTGACATCTGTGATGGTAGAGACCTCGGGAGGAGATTAAGAAGGATTGTCCACAAGGCACTTCTGGCTGAAGATGGTTACAAACGTTTATCTTTTGCACTCGTGCTGGGCTCTGTCATTGTTGAGGATGGGGATGTTCATGGAGCCTCCTCATCCCGTTAGTTGTTTAATTGACTGGCTGGGGTAGGGCTGCAGAGCTTTGACCTGATCCATTGGTTCTTGGGATCTCTTTGCTCTGTATATAGCATGCTGCTTTCACTGTTTACCAAGCATATAGTCCTGTGTTGTAACTTCATCAGGTTGGCACCTCTTTTTCAGGTATGCTGCTCTCGGCATTCCTGATTGAACCAAGATTGGTCACCTGGCTTGATGGTGATGGAGGAGTGAGGGATATGCCAGGCCATGAGATTACAGATTATGATAGTGTACAGTTTTACTGCTGCCGATGGATGCCTATCTTTGAGCTGTTATTTCTGTTTTCAATATGTCCCACTTAGCATGGTGGTAGTGGGACACAACATGATGTAGGGTGTCCTCGGTATTCAGTGAATACGGAACTTTGTCTCCACGAGGACTGTGCGGTGGTCACTCCTACCAATGCTGTTATGGGTAGAAGCACTTATGACAGGTACATTAGTGAGAACGAGGCAAAGTAGGAGTTTGCCTTGTGTTAGTTCTCTCCCCACCATGCCGCTACCAGTCTGGGACTATGTCCTTCAGGACTCAAGCCAGCTCCAACATTGGTGGTACTACTGAGCCGCTCTTAGTAATGGACATTGAAGTCCCCCACCCAGAGTACATTTTGTGCTTTTGCTACCCTCAATGCTTTCTTCAAGTGGTGTACAACATGGAGGAATACTGGTTCATCAGCTGAGAGAGAGCAGTAGGTAGTAATCAGCAGGAGGTTTCCTTGCCCATGTTTCTCCTGAGATTTCATGGGGTCTGGAGTCATTGTTGAAGACTCCAAGGCCACTCCCACCCACTCTACAGCACTGCGTCCCCACCTCTGGTGGGTCTGTCCTGTTGGAGGGGCAGGGCTTACCCAGGGATGGTGATGGAAGAATCTGATTCTGTGAGCATGACTATGTCAGGCTGTTGCTTAACTTGTCTGTGGGATAGCTCTCCTAACTTTGTTGCCAGTCCCCAGATGGCAGTGTGGAGGACTTTGCAGAATTGACAGGTGCCTTCATCGTGTCCTGATCCGATGCCTAAGTCACAGCCAAGTGGTCCATCTGAAAGAAAAAGACTTGCATTTATATAGCACCTTTTGCATCCTTAGGATGTCCCAAAGTGCTTCACAGCCAATTAGGTCATTTTGAAATGTAGTCACTGTTGTAATGTAGGGAAACTTGGCAGAGAATTTGCACACAGCAAGGTCCCAAAAACAGCAATGACCAGATAATCTATTTTAGGAATGTTGGTTGAGGGATTGATAGTGGCCAGGACACTGGGGAAAACTCCCCTTTTCCTCTTTGAATAGTGCCATGGGATCTTTTACGTCCACCTAAGAGGGCAGATGAGGCTTCAATTTAACGTCTCAACTGAAACGTATCTTCAACGGTGCAGCACTCCCTCAGTGTCAGCCTGGATTATGTGCTGAAGTCTGTGGGGTGGGGCTTGTAACTCAGAAGTGAGAATGCTGCCACTGAGCGAAGGCCGACACCTATATTCCAAGTTATATCGATACATTTTAAACAATTGTTGAAGAGAAATGATTTATGCATCTCATTTTCTGTAGCAAACAACTTGTATATCTTTTTAAAAGCTGCAGATAGGGTTTATGTCTGAATTTTCTCCACTCTTCTGAGTTCTTAATCTTAGCTATGTCACTTATAGAACATTAGTGGTGATGGGGAGATACATTCACATTTGATTCAGAGCAGCATGGACAGGGTCAGGGAGCAGGTTGGCGATAGTGAATGTGTGGCAAGGCTGGGAATTTTTTTTTAAAAAGGAAAGAGCCCTACCGTCACAAAAATTATTAACGTTAAAGGTACTGAGACATGTATGTCTGCACACGTGCCTAAATACCTCTTCAGTAATGTATTCCTATTTAGAGCCATTGTGATATTTGCATGTACAAAATAAAGTATTTTAATAAGCTGTCATAGAGCCGGTTTAAAACTTCTGACCATGACTTGTTCTTAAAAAGTTTTTCTTTAGGTCACATGTTGTAATTATATTCCTTCTGGATTATTACTTTTTTTTTTTAAAGACTCAGTTTTCACCATCATTGTTATATTGTGGATGTCAGTGCATGAAACTATAAATGCAGGAATATGTCCCTTATTAATGGTTATTTGTTGCAGGCTTTCCAGCTTGATGCAGTACAAAACCAGATCCCAGATGTCGAGTCTAGTCCACTACTCCATTTAATTCCTCCTTGTTGGTGTATTTAGTGCATTGTACATATTGTACTACATGGTACATACTTTATAACCAATATATTCTTGCATGTGGTGCATGTTATAATGCAAGCTAGTGTACAATGCAGAATTGTGAAATCAAATAAATAGCACTTGGAGTCCTTTTAAAAAAAAAAAAAAAAATTAAACTTCACTTTTTTAATTGTTACCATTTTCCCAAAAAATAATTGTTTTTTAACGATTATGCGAATCCAACAGTGAAATTGTCTGCACCTGCATTGTTTGTTATTTTAGTTATTCACTGTATGCAATAATCCACATTTGTGAAACAAATGTTTCTATATTTAACATTCAAACTCTTGTCGGATATTGAAACCTGTCATTTGTTTTATCATAATCAGATCCATAATTTTATACCATGATATTTCAAGTGCCAGTAATAAATAAATATTTGAGACTTGAGCCTAAATTAAGGATTCTTCTAAAATCAGTGATAAAAATGGCCATTGCAATTGATCTCTGCTGTTATTTTATCCCCACAGCTTTTTGTACCCCAATAGCATTCCTGATCTGAGAGGTGAGCTAGGTGTTCCTGGGCCTATGTTAAAGCTGCGCTTACACCAACTGATAAGAGTACCACAAGTTGATGAGCCCTTTTAATTTTTCCATTTTCTCTGAAGCTGAAAGTAAGACACATTGTGATGGAGAATTATATCCTACTGTTTTACAGTGCAGTGAGTGTTACTTGGTGCCCAGTACACTACTGTGGAGTGTTACTAGGCTGCTGCATCCAGTGTATTTTCTCTCATATACTTTTAGGAATTCAAATATAATATGGTAGTCTGGAAAAAGATAGGCAGTTGAATATTACTAAATGCAATGAGAACAGAAGTACAGGAAACTTTCTGGTATCCGGCACCGACGGGACCGAGCTGGTGCCGTTAGATCAAAACTGCCGTAGAAACCAGCGCTAATGTTAAAACATACGGAGCTCAGAGCTCCGTGTGAAGCAACAAACCCTGTTGCTTAGCAACAGCTTCAAAACAGTCGGCGCAGCTTGCAAGCGTCTAGCTGAAGCTGTTGCTTAGCTACAGAGACGCTTGCAGAGCCAGGACTGGAGAAAAGAAGCAATGAAAAGAAAAAAAATTATCTGAACCGACTCCTGAATTTTGCCGGTAGATAGAGCTTTCCGGACATTTAACCTCCGGATAAACGAAAGTTTCCTGTATAGAGATGCTAAACACTGAGCAGTTGACTGAGCTGTAGTTTATGTCCATAAGGATTATAAGAAGAGATTTGTATGGAATTTTTCAATTGTTATCTGCCTAAGATCCCAAAGATCCAATTCACTTTTTAAAATCCTGCATCTTAGGTTATTTCATTGAGTTTTCGTTCAGTTTAGTTGATTTGCATTTTTGTTTTTTAGGGCGAGATCTCTTTAATTTGTTGGCTGAGGATAGCTCGTGGCAGTACATTGTTTCTCCCATTGAAAATGTGAGTGCGAATGTGCTTGCAAATGTTATCTTGTTTAGGACGTTAGAAATAATTCCTGCATATTTAATCAAAGGAAGCTTCTGAATGGACTGTATAAAGTTCTGTTTGCTAAAAATCCCAAACAAGATGAGCTTATTAATCTAAAATGACATTTACCTGTGGTCCAGTTATCACAGTGTTAGAATATGTTTCTGTGTTAGAATGTCTGTTTCTATGTAAGAATGTGCATAGGTTTTAATGGAAGTAGGTGAGCATATTGCAGATGCCCTAACTGTAATCTTCCAAAGTTCTCTTGATTCAGGAACAGTTCCTTTAGATTGGAAAATTGCACATGTCACTCCATTATTTAAGAATGGCGAGAGAGGGAAACCAGGGAATTATAGATGAGTTAGCCTAACATCTGTTGTTGGGAAATTGCTAGTCTATAATTAAGGACAGGGTGACTGAACACGTTGAAAATTTTCAGCTGATCAGAGAGAGCCAGCATGGATTTGTAAAAGGTAGGTCATTGAATTTTTTGAAGAGGTGACTAAAGTAGTGGACAGGGGAATGTCTGTGGCTGTTATTTATATGGAGCTCCAGAAGGCATTTGATAAAGTCCCTCATAAGAGACTATTAACTAAGGTTGAAGCCCTTGGAATTGAAGGCAAATTATTGATCTGGTTAGGAAATTGGCTGAACGGCAGGAGACAGAGAGTAGGGATAATGGGCAAGTACTCTAATTGGCAGGATGTGACTAGTGGTGTCCCGCAGGGATCTGTATTGGGGTATCAACTATTCACTGTATTTATTGACGACTTAAATGATGGGATAGAACGCCACATATCCAAATTTGCCAATGACACAAATTGTAAACAATATAGATGTAAGCATAAAATTACAAAGAGATATTGATAGATTAAGTGCAGGGCAAAGCTGTGGCAAATGGATTTCAATGTAGGCAAATGTGAGGTCTTCCACTAAAAAGGATAGAGCAGAGTACTTTCTAAGTGGTGAAAAGCTAGAAACAGTGGAGGTCCAGAGAGACTTGGGGGTCCAGGTACATAGATCATTAAAATGTCATGAACAGGTACAGAAAATAATCGAAAAGGCTAACGGAATGCTGGCTTTTACATCTAGAAGACTAGAATACAAGGGGGTAAAAGTTATGCTACAGCTATACAAAACCCTGGTTAGACCACACCTGGAGTACTGTGAGCAGTTCTGGACACCACAACTTAGGAAAGATATATTGGCCTTGGAGGCAGTGTAGCGTAGGTTTACCAGAATGATACCTGGACTCCAGGGGTTAAATTACGAGGAGAGATTACACAAACTAGGGTTGTAGTCCCTGGAATTTAGCAAGTTATGGGATGATTTGATCTTAAGTTTTCAGGATATTAAGGGGAACAGATAGGGTAGATAGAGAGAAACTATTTCCGCTGGTTGGGGATTCTAGGACTGGGGGGCATAGCCTAAAAATAAGAGCCAGACCTTTCAGGAGTGAAATTAGGAAACACTTTTACACACAGGGTGGTAGAAGTTTGGAATTCTCTTCTACAAATGACAATTGATGCTAGATGAATGGTTAATTTTAAATCTGAGATTGATGGATTTTTGTTAACCAAAGGTATTGAGGAATATGGGGCAAAAATGGGTATATGGAGTTAGGTCACAGATCTCATTGAATGACGGAACAGGTCAAGGGACTAAATAGCCTACTCCTATTCCTATGTTCCTAATGTAGAAAAGAGAAAAAGTCTACTTTACACTATAAATGCTTTCCAGAAAGAGTTTAAATTAGTATTCCTCCTTATTTATGAAAGTTTCATATTCGGGTTTGCCTATTGATGCAAATATGATTCTTCCAGCTGTTTAAGATTCTTCTAGCTGTTTGGAGTGTGATATATAGGCTATTGGTCTTCCTTTGTAATGTTTGCTCTGTTGCCGTTTTGCTGTTTGTGGTTCCATTTTGTTGTCTTTCAAAGTGAAGGATGTTTTGGACATTAACAAAGCGCCTGCCATTATTTTCAGAGGAAAGACTATCCCTCTTTAGAATCAAGTCGTCAAATGAAGGTTCTAAGGACAGCCTTGTAACATCTGATCCTGTATTTGTGACAACAGGCCCTGCCTATCTGGCCAATTGATACTTAGTTTGTCAGCTAGCTGTCCATGTGATGGCTATAGCAGTCCTATGACCAATCTGGCTTGGGAAACACTGGATTGTATCCAAGATTGTGAAGTGTATAGAAGTTAAAACCTTTGGTTCATGCAGCATTGCAAATGTGACCTGAACCATCACCTCCACAAAATCATGTCTAACATTGTGCTCTCATCTCCACATGTAGAGTAAATTAACTTTTTGTCTTGGTGATTAATCCATCTATTTGTGTTTGGCACTCAGATAGGACTGTTGAAAGACTGTGTCTGGAGATTTTGCCAAAAATGACTTCTGAATTTTGTTTGTCATTAGCCTTCTGTATAGATTGAACTAAGGATATTTACAAGCCCAGTAACCTAACCTGAGATGAACCTATTACTAGGCAGCAAGTGGTAAAATGGGTAATGGAATGTATTACCTTGTACATGTTGTTGAAAAATAGAGGTAACTATAGTTAGTAGTATTGAAGATAGATGTCTCACTAATTTGGCCTTGACAGTCACCTGCGGTGCAGGAAAAAAAAATGGGAGAAATGGTACTAGGGTACAAATGTACCAGTCAGATTTCCTACAACATAATGACTCTCAGCATCTGATGGTTAGTTCTCATTTGAACTTCAACACAACAACAACTTGTATTTATATAGCACCTTTAACATAATAAAATGTCCCAAGGCACTGAAGGCACAGCTGCCAATGGTGGAGCGATTAAAATCGGGGATGCTCAAGAGGCTAGAATTGGAGGCACACAGATATCTCGGAGGGTTGTAGGGCTGGAGGAGATTACTGAGATAGGAAGGGGCAAGGCCATCGAGGTATTTGAAAACAAGGATGAGAATTTTAAAATTGAAGTGTTACTTAACCGGGAGCCAATGTAGGTCAGTGAACAAAGGGGGTGATGGGTGAACGGGACTTGTTGTGAGTTAGGACACGGGCAGCAGAGTTTTTTGATGACTTCAAGTTTACGTAGGGTAGGTAAGGAGAGGGGGACAGTACCTGAGGATGGAGAACCATTAAGAATATCAGCTAACATGGGAGCCAGGAAAGGAAGTTGGGTGGCCAGCATTTTATTGGGAATACGGTCGTCGCAGCAGGAGACACCTTACCCTTAAATCAACCCTCCCCTCCTGGCTATACCTTCCACCACTTGCCCCGCTCAGACCTCTGTGGTGGCGGTGTGGCTCTCATCCCCAAATCACGCCTTGGTCTGTTCCCCTACTCCTCCGGCAGTTTCTCCTCCTTTGAGCATCTTGCCTTATTCCACCCCTCTCAACTCTTATTTAAAATTCTCGTTCTCTACTGCCCACCCAAGTACCATAAAAATTTTATTACCGAGATATCTTCACTGCTTTCCTCCCTCAGCCTCTGCAGCGAGCGACGTCTCATCCTCTGTGATTTCAACCTCCATCTCAATTCATCATGCTGTCTCTCCTCTGAGTTCACTAGCCTCCTATCCTCCCTTAATCTCTCCCTCCATGTAAACTCCCCAACCCATATTCATGGCCACCCCCTCGACCTTGCCATCTCTCGTGGCCTCGCTACTCCCATCATGTCAATTGCAGAAAAGGCCACCTCTGACCACTTCCTGGTATCGCTCTCCACCCACAGCCGGCTTCTTCTAAGGTTTTCCCCTGCCCTAGCCCTGAACTCGCATCTTTCTCCAGTTTCTCTCCGATCTCCTCTCATGACCTCTCCCGCGCTCATCTTGTCCATAAGACTCACTTCCTGCTCCCTCGACCCTATTCCCACCAAACTGCTGACCACCCAACTTCCTTTTCTGGCTCCCAGGTTAGCTGCCCCCCTCTCCCTCAAATCTGCCGTCATCACCCCTCTTCTCAAAAAAAACAACCCTTGACCCCTCCGTCCTTGCAAACTACCGTCCCATCTCCAACCTCCCTTTCCTCTCCAAAATCCTTGAATGCGTTGTTGCCTGCCAAATCCGTGCCCATCTTTCCTAACTCCATGTTTGAATCCCTCCAATCAGGTTTTTGCCCCTGCCACAGTACCAAAATTGCTCCCATCAAAGTCACAAGTGACCACCTTTGTGACTGTGACAAAGGTAAACTATCCCTCGTCCTTCTTGACTTATCTGCAGCCTTTGACACGGTTGACCACTCCATCCTTCCCAACGCCTCTCCACCATCGTCCAGCTGGGTGGGACAGCACTCACTCTGGTTCCATTCTTATCTATCTAATCGTAGCCAGAGAATCACCTGCAATGGCTTCTCTTCCTGCTCCCGCATTGTTACCTCTAGTGCCCCCCAAGGATCTATCTTTGGCCCCCTCCTATTTCTCATCTACATGCTGCCCCTTGGCAACATCATCCGAAAACACAGCGTCACTTTCCATATGTATGCTGACAACACCCAGCTCTACGTCGCCATCACTTCTCTTGACCCCTCCACGGTCTCTAAATTGTCAGACTGCTCCAGTTATGGATGAGCAGAAATGTTCTCCAATTAAATATTGGGAACACCAAAGCCATTGTTTTCGGTCCCTGCCACAAACTCCATTCCCTAGTCACTGATTCCATCCCTCTCCTTACCCTCTGTCTGAGGCTAAACCACACTGTTTGCAACCTTGGTTTCATATTTGACCCTGAAATGAGCTTCCGACCACATAACTAAGACCGCCTATTTCTACCTCCGTAACAGTGCCTGTCTCTGCACTTGCCTCAGCGCATCCACTGCTGAAACCCTCATCAGTGCCATTGTTACCTCTAGACTTAACTATTCCAGTGCACTCCTGGCTGGTCTCCCACGTTCTACGCTACATAAACTTGAGGTCATCCAAAACGCTGCTTCCTGTATCCTAACTCGCACCAAGTCCCATTCACCCATCACCCCTGTGCTCGCTGACCTACATTGGCTCCCGGTTAAGCAACGCCTCGATTTCAAAATTCTCATCCTTGTTTTCAAATCCCTTCCATGGCCTCGCCCCTCCCTATCTCTAATCTCCTGCAGTCCCACAATACCCTCCGAAATATCTGCGCTCTCCTAATTCTGCCCTCTTGAGCATCCCTGATTATAATCGCTCAACAATTGGTGACCGTGCCTTCTGTTGCCTCGGCCCTAAGCTCTGGAATTCCCTGCCTAAACCTCTCCACCTCGCTACCTCTCTTTCCTCCTTTACGACGCCGTTTAAAACCTACCTCTTTGACCAAGCCTTTGGTCACCTGCCCTAATTTATCCTTATGTGGCTCGGTGTCAATTTTTTTGTCTTTTAATACTCCTGTGAAGCGCCTTGGGACGTTTTACTACGTTAAAGGCACTATATAAATACAAGTTGTTGTTAGAGCATGGACAAGATGAGCTCCAAGAGGCCATGAGGGGAGATAGGAGAGAAACTAGAGAAAGATGCGAGTTCAGGGCTAGGGCAGGCAGGAAATCTAGAGGATGTTTGGCCCGGTGAACTAGGAGAAGGGATGGATGCGGCAGAGGCAGCCGATCAGATGGTCTCAATCTTGGTGACAAAGAAGCCCATGAGCTCCTGGCATGGCACAAGGAGGGGCAGTTCTTAAGGAGTAGAGATGGGGTTAGACGTGCTGCCTCTTCCTTCTGCCTGGGCAGTTTTTTTTCTGGGGCACCTGGAGGTGGAAAGTTGCTTGAGGATCTGTTCCATTGTTTCCTAACCTACCTATCATTTTTCAGGGGCCAGGCTGTCAGGAGAAACTATTTATGTCCGTATGTGGGTGAGTGAAAGTTAAACACATGCAAATGAGGGAAATATGACCTCTATCATGTTTCCCGCTGTTTATGGCTATGGTAGTGTAGTCTAGTAATCCAGGGGCCTGGACTAATAATCCAGAGAATGGGAGTTCAAATACCATCATGGCAATTTGAATTTAGTTTAAAAAATGTAGAAATAAAAAGCTGGTATCAGTAAAAAAATGACCATGAAGATGTCTTAAAAGCCCAACAGGTTCATCAATGTTCTATAGGTAAGGAAACCTGCTAATCTTACCCAACTTGTCCTCTATGTGACTCCAGTCCCTCATCAACGTGGTTGACTCTTAACTACCCTCTGAAGCTCCTTAGCATGCCACTGCTTTCCATCAAACTGCAATCATTAGTTCAAGAAGAAAGCCCACCACCATCTTCTCAAGGAAAATAGGGATGGGCAATAATTTCCGGCCTTGCCAGCAATGCCCCACATCCCAAGAATGAATTTAAAAAGCACACTTTGATGGCTGGTTACAGGAGCCACCTGTTAGGCCCCAGCGTTTACAGAGTGGTGGGGGGCCTCGAGGTAAAAATGAAGAGTAGTTTGTGGAAACAGTGTGAGCGTGGTCATTCACAGGCTTTGTCACTAAATGGAAACATTTGTGGGGCAAACTTATGAGCCATCCTACTGGCTGTCTCTTTATCCTGCTGTGGCAAACCCCTGTGAAGACTGTGGGGCTTGCTTCCTGTAAGTAGATAGCCCTGGGCCCGGAAATACCTCTAGGGTCAGGAGAGCATCTTCGGGGTGGATAGAAGTACCACTCTGCTGGAGATGCATCCAGTAAGGTAAAAAGCTTAGGCCTTGATGTTTCTCTGTGTTGTTGACATTGGATTTTGGCATCCTTAAATAAATCCATTGGTCCACAGAGCTTTAGACTGTGCTGAGCATAAGAACAAGAAATTTGCTTTAGCTGTCCCCACTAAACAGGGGTACAGTATTTCATCACTGGGTAATGATGACTTTGTACAGCACCAAAATTAGCAGTGGTGAGAAGTGGAGCCATTTAGCTGAACATAAACCACTAGATGAAGTTGAAACTAATTTTCCTTATGCTGTGACCACAGTATGGTCCAATATGTAACGGTGATAGAAAATTATGAACGAAAAGATTAAATTAATTAATCCTGTGCCTCAAGCAGGGAGCTGTGCTCAAAGGGAGTGTGAGCCGGAGAATTGGTGCTACTGTCTTTTGGTCCTAACTTTGACACTCTCCCTTTGAGCGCGACTCCATTCTGGACACCGTAACCTACAAATTTACCCAAAAATGTAGCCTTTTACTAGGCATTACAGACTCGATCTGACAACTGAGAATGATGAGTGCTTTGATGAATGTGTTTGCTAAGTTAGAATCAAAATGAAGTCATAATTTTATCCACCTCTTTGTTGTATCTATCTATCTTCTATCTATATATATAAATCGGTACATCTGTCTGTCTGTCTGTCATTCTGTCTGTCATCGCCTGTGCGTCTGTCGGGCTATGCGCTCGAAAGTTACAGGGCGTACCTACGCGCGCGTTACCTCCAAAGAAAGCTTACGCTTCCGAGACGGTTTTAAGCGTATTTACGTTTCGGCCGGGCTAAAATCCCGCCCGCGGTATCCCAAAAACCTTCAATGTTCCGCTCATTAGCATCTCATTATCCGCTCATTAGCGACAGAGTGACCTCGAGCTCGACCAATCGTACGCCGGGTTGCTGGCGTGTGCCGCCGGGCCAATCGGTGCGTGTGTGGCCGGGCTTTATCGTTCTGAACCGAGGTGAGTCGCCGCCATCTTGATTCCAAACTTTTCCTTTCTTTTTCCCGCTTTCTGCGTCTTAAAAAACAACATTGCTTTTAAAACACATATTGTTTTAAAAAAAAATGATTTAGAAAGTAATTAACTTATCTAATCTCATTAATTTTCCCACCGTTCCCCGTTTTTCTAGGTAGGCCTAGAAGCCTCGGCGTCTCCTCCGCACCCACGCCCGAGCTAGGCACCTCCCGGCCCCACTCGAAGGCTGGAGGGCCGAGCCTCAGCCCAGCGCCGCTAGGGTGCGCGCGCAGCAGGAGCTGAGACGCGGCGTCTCTCTCTGGCTCGGGCGGGGGGCGGGGCTTGCTGAGCGTCGACGGTTACCCTGGCAACCGGCCCCGCCGGCCGTCTCGCACAGCCGCAATCGGCGGTCTTCACCTCCGTGGGGGGGGGGGGGGAGGCGGCGCGACCCTCGGGTGGGTGGGGGGGGGGTGCCACGCGCGCAGCAGGAGCAGCTGAGACGCGGCGTCTCTCTTCCCCCCAGTCGCTCGCTTTCTTCCCCCCCAGTCGCTCGCTCTCTTCCCCCCCAGTCGCTCGCTCTCTTCCCCCCAGTCGCTCGCTCTCTTCCCCCCAGTCGCTCGCTCTCTTCCCCCCAGTCGCTCGCTCTCTTCCCCCCCAGTCGCTCGCTCTCTTCCCCCCAGTCGCTCGCTCTCTTCCCCCCAGTCGCTCGCTCTCTTCCCCCCAGTCGCTCGCTCTCTTCCCCCCAGTCGCTCGCTCTCTTCCCCCCAGTCGCTCGCTCTCTTCCCCCCAGTCGCTCGCTCTCTTCCCCCCAGTCGCTCGCTCTCTTCCCCCCAGTCGCTCGCTCTCTTCCCCCCAGTCGCTCGCTCTCTTCCCCCCAGTCGCTCGCTCTCTTCCCCCCAGTCGCTCGCTCTCTTCCCCCCAGTCGCTCGCTCTCTTCCCCCCAGTCGCTCGCTCTCTTCCCCCCAGTCGCTCGCTCTCTTCCCCCCAGTCGCTCGCTCTCTTCCCCCCAGTCGCTCGCTCTCTTCCCCCCAGTCGCTCGCTCTCTTCCCCCCAGTCGCTCGCTCTCTTCCCCCCCCCAGTCGCTCGCTCGCTCTCTTCCCCCCAGTCGCTCGCTCTCTTCCCCCCAGTCGCTCGCTCGCTCTCTTCCAACAACAACATTCCCTCGAAAAAGCCTCGGCACCGCCGGGCACTTCAGCTAGTCTATATATATATAAATCGGTCGATCTGTCATTCTGTCTGTCATTCTGTCTGTCATCGCGTGTGCGTCTGGCGGGCTATGCGCTCGAAAGTTACAGGGCGTACCTACGCGCGCGTTAACTCCAAAGAAAGCTTACGCTTCCGAGACGGTTTTAAGCGTATTTACGTTTCGGCCGGGCTAAAATCGCGCCCGCGGTATCCCAAAAACCTTCAACATTCCGCTCATTAGCGACAGAGTGACCTCGGTCGACCAATCGTACGGCGGCTTGCTGCCGTGTGCGGCCGGGCCCTCCTACGGTCGAGTGACGGGACGATTGACCAATCTTACGCTTTGGTGACCTGACGGTGCGTGTGTTGGCGGGCCTTATCGTTCTGAACCGAGGTGAGTAGCCGCCATCTTGCTTCCATTCTTTTTCCTGCTTTCTGCGTCTTTCTTTTCAAATATACATTTCCAGCAAAATAAAATTCAATTTATTAAATTCTTTTAAAATAAATCACTCATTTGTAAATATTTTATCTAACCTGAACATTCTTTTTCCTACCTTTGCCCGTTTTTTTCTTAGGCCTGAAAGCCTGGGCCTTTCTTGCCCAGCCAGGCCCGAGCTAGGTAACTGGTCTGCTGCTAAGCTCCTCACCCACCCCCCCCTCCGGTGTCACGTTACCCGGGGCAACGGCGTCAGCCACGAGGGTCAGGGTGAGACACTGTTCCGCGCTCGGCTCGGGCGGGGGGCGGGGCTCTCGAGAGTGCGGATCTCGGCCTTGGTGCAGCTGAGACGCGGCGTCTCTGGCTCGGCCGGGGGGGCGGGGCTTGGTCAGCGTCAACGGTTACCCTGGCAACCGGGCCCTCCGGCCGTCTCGCACAGCCGCAATCTTGAAGCCAGCTCGGGAGGCCGGTGCTCGGAAGATCGCGCCTCCGGAGTTCGGTGCTTGGTTGGTGGGGGGGGGGGGGCGAGTCTCGGGGGGGGCCAACCTCTGGAGTTCGGGGGGTGGGGATCAGGGGGCTCGGGAGTTTGGGGGGACGGGGATCAGGGGGCTCGTGGACTCTCCCCCTTCCCCTCCCCTCCCCCCCCTCCCTCCTCTCCCCCCCCCCCCCTCCTCCCCCCGCCCCTTCTTCCCCCCCTCCTCTCTCCTCCTCCCTCCTCCTCCCCTCCCTCCCCCCCTGCCCCCCCCGCCCTCCCGTCTCCCCCCCGCCCTCCCCTCCCCACCCCTCCCCCCCGCCCTCCCCTCCCCTTCCTCCCCCCCCCGCCCTCCCCTCCCCTTCCTCCCCCCCCGCCCTCCCCTCCCCCTCCCCCTCCCTCTCTTCCCCCCAGTCGCGCTCTCTCTTCCCCCAGTCGCGCTCTCTCTCTCTCTTCCAACAACAACATGCCCTCGAAAAAGCCTCGGCACCGCCGGGCACTTCAGCTAGTATCAGTATAATACAAATTTGTGTGAAAGTTGAGGGAATAGGAAAATGTTAATTAGTTGCTTTTGTTATAACCATCTTTATTCTTTGAATGTAGCTCAATGTTCACAGACAGAGATCCCTGCTGCGTTTTTCTCTCTCTCTGGAGTTGCTCAGTTTTTTTGGTACATGTATTTGCCTCAGTATTCTGTACCAAGATGGTTCTACTGTCCAATGGTTTCCCCTTTTTGGATGATGATTTCCACTTCTTTGTGGAAATTGAATCTCATTCAGAGAATGAGCTAGACCGTATAGAGGTACTTAATTTAACATCAGTTTCCTCCCATCAAATCTAAACCCACAACTCTACTTCCAGATGAATCAGGTGTCTGTCTAGTTCTCTTTTTAATGCTTCTGCCATGCCCACATTCACTCCACTGGGTTGCAATCTATTCTATAAGTTAACAATTCTAAATGTGAAAAAGTTACATTTCAAAGGTGAATGGAATAAGGGATGGTTTAAGTGTTAAATGTGCTTGTCTCAGCAATTAGAGGCACGCCATGCCATGGCTCAGAGGCTGAAACTCTGCTGATTTAGCTGTGTCGTCCTTGGGTGAGCGGTCTCACTGGAGGAGCATAGCTTCTGGAGCTGCTATTAATTTAGGAATATAATAACTCCAAGGACTTCACCAGCACTGATGGCTCTGGGATTGACATCCAGGATGCCAATCTGTGGTCCTACAATGAAATGGAGTAGAATTGTTAGCTGACCGAACCATTGCTTAGTTCAACTGAATGGGTTTCTTTCACCTGCTAGACCCTCTAGCAGCTGGCAGCAAGTGAATGGATTTAGTGATTTTTCTTTTTGTTTTGTAGTATTGATAAGTTTTTTTCTAGACTTTGATGTATATATTTATTCACAGATAAGAACACAGGATGCAGACCAATGTATCCAGCAGGTGGATGAGCTGATCCTCACACAGAACATTGAACACCGTGCTAAACCGAAGGAGTGGAAAACAGAACAAATTGAGCCCAATATTACTCAACTGAAACAGCAGCCCTTTTCATTAGGTAAGGAGACCTCCAAATCCTGTGGTGATCATAGAATCTGTTCAGTTTCTAATGTCAACTTTAAACTGAAAGCTGTGTATGAAAACATGGTGGAAAATGATCTCCTGTTGCACTGACATCAACCTTCTGTATACATAATGGTAACATTGTCCAGTTGACCACTATCAGCACTGATAATTTATGCACCATTGGGTTGGAAAGGAGGTTGATTTGTCTGTTTCACTCAATCCTAGTTGAGCAAATTACATCGAATATGCAGCACAGAAACAGGCCATTCGGCCCAACCAGTCCATGCCGCCGTTTATGCTCCACTTGAGCTTCCTCATCTAACTCTATCAGCACAACCCTCTGTTCCCTTCACCCTCAAATGCTTATCTAGCTTCCCCTTAAATGCATCTATAATATTCTCCTCAACTACTCCCTGTGGTATAAGTTCCGCATTCTCACCACTCTGGGTAAAGAAGTTTCTGAATTCCCTTTTTGATTTCTTGACTATCTTATATTGATGGCCTCTAGTTTTGCTCTTCTCCACAAGTGGGAATACTGCCCCTATGTCTACATTATCACAACCTTTCATAATTTTAAAGACCTCTATTAGGTCACCCCTCAGCCTTTTTTCAAGAGAAAAGAGACCCAGCTTGTTCCATATAGGCATAACCTCGCAGTTCTGGTATCATTCTTGTAAATCTTTTTCACACACTCTCCAGTGCCTTTATATCCTTTTTATAATGTGATTAGAACTGTACACAGTACTCCAAGTGTGGTCTAACAAAGGTTCGATACAAGTTCAGCTTAACTTCTCTACTTTCAATTCTATCCCTCTAGAAAATGAAACTCTAGTGCTTGGTTTGCTTTTGTTATGGCTTTATTGACTTGCATCGTGATTTTTAGTGATTTGTGTATTTGTACTCCCATCCCTTTGCTCCTCTACCCTATTTTCCAAGTAATCTGTGACCTTATTTTTCTTACTAAAATGTAATACCTCAAACTTATCTATGTTGAACGGTAGCGTAGTGGTAATGTCATTGGGCTAGTAATCTAGAGGCCTGGACTAATGATCCAGAGATGTCAGTTCAAATCCCACCATAGCAGCTGGGGAATTTAAATTCAGTTAATTAAATAAATCTGGAATAATTACTAGTATCAGTAATGGTAACCATGAAACTATCGGATTGTCGTTAAAAACCCATCTGGTTCACTAATGTCCTTTAGGGAAGGAAATCTGCTGTCCTTACCTGGTCTGGCCGATATGTGACTCCAGACCCACAGCAATGTGTTTGACTCTTAACTGCCCCCTGAAATTGTAACTAACCGCTACAAAACACAATAAGAATGAAACCGGATGGACCACCCGGCGTCGACCTCGGCACCGGCTACGGACACGGCAACGGCACACCCAGCCCAGTCAACCCTGGAAAGTCCTCCTTGCCAACATCTGGGGACTTGTGCCAAAATTGGGAGAGCTGTCGCACAGACTAGTCAAGCAACAGCCTGACAATCATACTCTCAGAATCATACCTTTCAGCCAATGTCCCAAACTCCTCCATCACCATCCCTGGGTATGTCCTGTCCCACCAGCAGGACAGACCCACCAGGGGTGACGGCACAGTGGTATACAGTCGGGAAGGAGTGGCCCTGGGAGTCCTCAACATTGACTCCGGACCCCATGAAGCCTCATGGCTTCAGGTCAAGCATGGGCAAGGAAACCTCCTGCTGATTACCACCTACTGCCCGCCCTCAGCTGATGAATGAGTACTCCTCCATGTTGAACACCACTTGGAAGAAACACTGAGAGTGGTAAGGGCACAGAATGTACTCTGGGTGGGGGACTTCAATGTCCATCACCAAGAGTGGCTCGGTAGTACCACTACTGACCGAGCTGGCAGAGTCCTGAAGAACATAACTGCCAGTCTGGGCCTGTGACAAGTGGTGAAAGAACCAACACGAGGGAAAAACCTACTTGACCTCGTCCTCACCAATCTACCTGTCGCAGATGCATCTGTCCATGACAGTATTGGTAGCAGTGACCACTGCACAGTCAGTCATTGTGAAGACGAAGTACTGTCTTCACACTGAGAACACCCTCCATTGTGTTGTGTGGCACTACCACCGTGCTAATTGGGATAGATTCAGAACAGATCTGGCAGCTCAAAACTGGGCATACATGAGGTGCTGTGGGCCATCAGCAGCAGCAGAATTGTATTCCACCACAATCTGTAACCTCATGGCCCGGCATATCCCTCACTCTACCACTACCACCAAGCCAGGGGACCAACCCTGGTTCAATAAGGAGTGTAGAAAAGCATGCCGGGAGCAGCACCAGGTGTACCTAAAGATGGGGAAGCTGCAACACAGGACCACATGCATGCTAAAAAGCGGAAGCAGTATGCTATAGACAGGGCTAAGCGATCCCACAATCAACGGATCAGATCAAAGTTCTGCTATCCTGCCACATCCAGTCGTGAATGGTGGTGGACCATTAAACAACTAATGGGAGGAGGAGACTCCATGAATATCCCCACCCTCATGGTGGAGCCCAGCACGTGAGTGCAAAAGACAAGGCTGAAGGGTTTGCAACCATCTTCAGCCAGAAGTGCAGAGTGGATGATCCATATCGGCCTACGCCTGAGGCCCCCACCATCACAGAAGCCAGTCTTCAGCCAATTCAATTCACTCCACGTGATATCAAGAAACGGCTGAGCACACTGGATACACCAAAGGCTATGGGCCCCGACAACGTCCCGGCTATCGTGCTGGAGACTTGTGCTCCAGAACTAGCCGCGGCTCTAGCCAAGCTGTTCCAGTACAGCTACAACACTGGCATCTATCCGACAATGTGGAAAACTGCCCAGATATGTCCAGTCCACAAAAAGCAGGACAAATCCAACCAGGCCAATTACCGCCCCATCAGTCTACTCTCAATCAGCAAAGTGATGGAAGGTGTCATTGACAGTGCTATCAAGTGGCACTTACTCACCAATAACCTGCTCACTGATGCCCAGTTTGGGTTCCCCCAAAGCGGCTCGGCTACCGACCTCATTGCAGCCTTGGTCCAAACATGGACAAAGGAGCTGAATTCCAGAGGTGAGGTGAGAGTGACTGCCCTTGACATCAAGGCAGCATTTGATCGAGTATGGCATCGAGCCCCAGTAAAACTGAAGTCAATGGGAATCGGGGGGGAAAATGCTCCACTGCCTGGGGTCATACCTAGCACAAAGGAAGATGGTTGTGGTGATTGAAGGTCAATCATCACAGCCCCAGAACATTGCTGCAGGAGTTCCTCAGGGCAGTGTCCTAGGCCCAACCATCTTCAGCTGCTTCATCAATGACCTTCCCTCCAACATAATGTCAGAAATGGGGATGTTCGCTGATGACTGCACAGTGTTCAGCGCCATTCACAACTCCACAGATAATGAAGCAGTCCATGCCTGCATGCAACAAGACCTGGACGATGTTGAGGCTTGGGCTGATAAGTGACAGGTAACATTCGGGCCACAGAAGTGCCAGGCAATGACTATCTCCAATAAGCGAGAGTCTAACCACCTCCCCTTGACATTCAACGGCATTACCATCGCCGAATCCCCCACTATCAACATCCTGGGGGTCACCATTGACCAGAAACTTAACTGGACCAGCCACATAAATACTGTGGCAACAAGAGCAGGTCATCGTTTCAGCCTGTTCTTGCCCCACAGAACTTAACTCATCTTCTCTCCCCTTGTCCAGTCTCTTCCCACCTACATCCGTGACTCTTTTGACGCCCTCCGCCACTTTAACAGTTTCCTGGCCCCAACCGCCTCCTTTTCACCATGGACGTACAATCCCTCTACACCTCCATCCCCCACCAGGATGGCCTGAGGGCGCTCCGCTTCTTCCTTGAACAGAGGCCCAACCAGTCCCCATCCACCACCACCCTCCTCCGCCTGGCTGAACTTGTTCTCACATTGAACAACTTCTCCTTTGACTCCACTCATTTCCTCCAAATCAAAGGTGTTGCTATGGGTACCCATATGGGTCCTAGCTATGCCTGCCTTTTCGTGGGATATGTGGAACACTCTTTGTTCGAGTCCTACTCTGGTCCCCTCCCTCACCTCTTTTTCCGTTACACTGATGACTGTATTGGTGCCGTTTCCTGCTCTCACCCTGAACTAGGCAATTTCATTCACTTTGCCTCCAATTTCCACCCTACCCTCACCTTCACTTGGTCCATCACGGACTCTTCCCTTCCCTTCCTCGACTTCTCTCTCTCCATCTCTGGGGATAGGTTATTGACCAACATTCACTACAAGCCCACTGACTCCCACAGCTACCTGGACTACACTTCCTCCCACCCCACCTCCTGTAAGGACTCTATTCCATTCTCCCAGTTTCTCCCTCTCCGCCACATCTGCTCCGACGATGCTACCTTCCACACCAGTGCTTCCGACATGTCTTCCTTTTTCCTCAACCGAGGATTCCCCTCTACTGTGGCTGATCCGGCCCTCGACCGTGTCCGTTCTATCTCCCGCACTTCTGCCCTCACCCCTGCCCCTCCCTCCCGGAACCACAATAGGGTTCCCCTTGTCCTCACCTTTCATCCCACCAGCTTCCACATTCAACGGATCATCCTCCACCATTTCCGCCACCTCCAACGTGATCCCACCACCAAATGCATCTTCCCCCTCCCCTCCCCTTTCAGCATTCCGCAGGGACCGCTCCCTCTGAGACACCCTAGCCCACTCCTCTCTCACCCCCAGCACCCCTTCCCCTTCCCATGCCACCTTCCTGTGCAAGCACAGGAGATGCAACACCTGCCCTTGTACCTCCTCCCTTCCCTCTGTCCAGGGCCCCAAACACCCCTTCCAGGTGAAACAGCGATTTACTTGTACTTCTTGCAATCTAGTATACTGTATTCGCTGCTCACGATGTGATCTCCTCTACATTGGGGAGACCAAACGCAGATTGGATGACCGCTTTGCGGAACACCTCCTTTCAGTCCGTAAGGGTGACCCCGAGCTTCTGGTCGCCTGTCATTTCAATTCACCATTCCATTCCCACTCAGACCTCACCGTCCTTGGCCTCTTGCATTGTTCCACGGAAGCTCAGCGTAAGCTCGAGGAACAGCACCTCCTCCGATTAGGCACTTTACAGCCTTCTGGACTCAATATCGAGTTCAACAATTTCAGATCGTAACCTTGGCCCCTATCATTTTTATATATTTTTTATCCACACTTTTGGTTTGTGCCTTTTCCTTTTTTTCTCTCTCCCACATGGCAGCTGTCTTTCATTCTGCCAGCGCAATTCACACTTCATCTAGAGCCATCCTTTTCTCGTTACTTGTCCTATTACCATCTCGTCTCGCATTGAATATCTCTTAATGTCTCCTCACCCCTCCAGACCTTCCCTTTTGTTCTTTCATCCCCTCCCCCATTTCTCAGCCCCCCTACTTGCTTCTTAATCTGTTTCATTTCCTGCTTTTTTTTCTCAGTCCTGACAAAGAGTCTTCGACCTGAAACGCTAACTCTGTTTCTCTCTCCACGGATGTTGCCTGGCCTGCTGAGTTTTTCCAGCATTTTCTGTTGTTAGGTCAGAGGCTATGTATTCTGCGGCGAGTGTCTCACCTCCTGACTCCCCAAAGCCTTTCCACCATGTACCAGGCACAAGTAAGGAGTGTGATGGAATACTCTCCACTTGCCTGGATGAGTGCAGCTCCAACAACACTCAAGAAGCTCAACACCATCCAGGACAAAGCAGCCCGTTTGATTGGCACCCCATCCACCACCTTAAACATTCACTCCTTCCACCACCGGCGTACTGTGGCTGCAGTGTGTACCATCTACAAGATGCACTGCAGCAACTCACCAAGGCTTTTTTGGCAGCACCTCCCAAATCCGTGACCACTTCCACCTAGAAGGACAAAAGGTAGCAGGCGCATGGGAACACCACCACCTCCAAGTTCCCCTCCAAGTCACACATCATCCTGACTTAGAATATATCGCTGATCCTTCATTGTCGCTGGGTCAAAATCCTGAAACTCCCTACCTAACAGCACTGTGGGAGTACCTTCACCACACGGACTGCAGCGGTTCAAGAAGGCAGCTCACCACCACCTTCTCGAGAGCAACTAGTGATGGGCAATAAATGCTGGCCTTGCCAGCGACGCCCAGATCTATAAGCGAATAAAAAATAATTCATTTGCCAATTATATGCCCATTCTGCAAGGTTATTAATGTCTTGGTGTAATTTGTTGCAGTCCTCCTCTGTGTTGACTATCCCTCCCAATTTGTTGTCGTCCGCAAATTTAGAAACTGTGTTTTTAATTCCAAAGTCTAAATTGTTCATGTCAGTTGTGAACAACAGTGATCCCAGCACTGATCCTTGTGGGATCTCGCTTCCCACTTTCTGCCATTCTGAATAGCTACCTTTTACCCCTACTCTCTGCTTTTTGTCTTGCAGTCAGCTAGTTATCCGTTCTGCTACTTGATCCTTGACTCCGCATGCTCTGACCTTATTCATTAGTTTATTATGTGGTATGTGATAGCCTCATTTGTATTGAGTTACACTGGAGACATGATTCTGACTGCAGTTGATTTTTAAACCTCTTGGGTCTTATGACTGAGTTAAAGGGACTGCTACCAAGATAAGATGAGACAAAAATCTTGTAATTTAATTTTAGTCACAGGTATCACACCTGGGTTAAAAAGAGCAAGACAAGGTGGGACCTGGAAAGAAAGTGCTGTTGGCTCGTACTTCTGATAGCATGTCCCAACTGTTACTGCGAGGGATAGTGACAGAAAGTATTAACAGATTTGTTGGTGGGGTATCTTGCACTTCGCAAGTGAGTAGAACCTCATCAAATTGGATGATTGTATGAGAGCGATTGTTTAAGAAGACTATCCTATTTAAATTTTATTAGGATTGCCCAAGTTTCAGGACAGTAACTTTTTCGGAGAGTCGGAGTGTACTTCTTCCAAGAAATGTTTCTACCTGAAGTGCAGAAACCTCTGTTTTCGACACTAATAAAGTTCTCTTTGACTGGGAAAACACATGAATTTACACTGGTACTTTTTGTTTCCCTCAGGGTAGATTAGATGTGCTTATTACATAGAATTGCATAGAAATCAGAACACGGTATCAGGACATTTGGCCCAACCAGTCCGTCTTGGTGTTTATCCTCCACAGGAGCAGTAGTCCTAATCCCACGTGTCCACGTTTTCCCCATCCCTTTGTTCCCCTTTCCTTCAACATCTATCGAACCTGTTCTTGAATGTTGACACAGTCTCTGCTTCAAACACTAACCCTGGTACTTCATTCCACAGCCACTCAACCCTCTGGGACTAAATTAAAATATCCTGCTACCTCTCCTAGATCTCTTACATTTCATCTTATATCTTGTCTCCCTGTTGTGGACCCCTCAACCACCAAAAACAGCCTTTTTCTATCTACACTGTTCCTACCCTTCATAATTTCAGATATCTCTATCAAATCACCCCTTAATCTCCTCTGATGAAAGCAGTCCTCATTTTCTTTGTATTTGTATTTCCTCATACCAGACAACATCATAGTGAATATGTGCCGTACCCCCTCTATTGCCTCAATAGCCATCATATAATGCGGAGCACAAACTGCACAGTCTTACTAAGGTTTTATTATTACATCTTGACTTTTTTATTATATACTTCTTGCCATAAATCAAACTATTTCATTAGCTTTATTATGGCCTTATCAACTTAATGTGCTGCTTTTAATGTCTTGTGAACCTACAGATCACTCTAAATGAGGGAGAGCTGGATGCGGAAGAGCAAAGTATAATTTTCTTTAACCAAAATGCACTAGATCATATTTATTAACATTAAATCCCATCTACAGGAAACTTCGCGATATCCGGCACCGACGGGACTGGTGTGATGCCGATCTATGAAAACTTCCGGACAGACCAGCGCTAATGTTGAAGGATACGGAGGTTTTCATCTCCATATCTGACAACAAACACTGTTGCTTAGCAACAGCTTGTAAACAGTCGGCCCGTACCTTGGAAGCGTCTCTGTAGCTTAGCAGCAGCTTCAGAGAGGCTTTCCAGAGACTGACTGTTTAAAAAAATGCTAGAAGAAGAAAAAAAAAGAAAAAAACCTAACAAAACGGCTGCTGATTTCTGCCGTTAGATCGAGGTTTCCGGCCGTACAACCTCCGGATAAACCAGTTTCCTGTACCATATTTTTGCCCATTCCACCATCTTATCAATATCCTCTTGCAGTTCTGAATTATTTACTATGCCTCCTATTTAAGTATTGCATGCAAATTTGGACACCACTCCTTCTAGCCCTGTATCCAAGTCATTACACAGTCAACATAAGCAACCCCAGAATAGAACCCTGTGTGATACTGCTACCCACTTCTAACCATTTTGAGAAACTGCCCTTTTACTTTGTTTCTTCCCTTCTAAACAATTTTTAATTCAATTTGCTACCCCCCCCCCCAATTCTATATTCTTTATTCTTCTCTAATAGTCTCCTGTGTAGGTTTTCTAAAAGCTCATGTACACCAAATCCACTGCATTCCTCGCACCCACCATATCACTCCACAAAGAACTCTATCTTATTAAGCACAATCTTCCTTTATGAAATCCATGTAGGCTGCATTAATTATTTCAATTCATCTAGATATTTAGTAATTTAACTAAAGATTCTAAAATTTTCCCCATTACTGATGTTGAACTAACTGGCCTGTAATTGGCTGGGTTCTGTAACAGGCGTGTGATCCTCTCTGCCCAATTTTCCTCTTTGTGCTTCAAACAAGCAGTGCTTACTGCCCAGACCATGAAGACCAGATCTACCCCATATCTTGTTATTCAATTGTGCCCAAGGTTGATGTTGATGCAATGTGGAAGGCAGCTACTTACCAGTACCAGTCACCACCGCACTCAACTTTTTTGCCTCAGGCTCATTCCAGGGATCAGCAGCAGACATCAGCGGCATCTCCCAGGTGGCCGCACACACTTGCATCATGGAGGTAACCGATGCCCTCTTTGCCATCGTGCACAATCACATCCATTTCACCAAGGATCAAGCAAGTGTCACGACGCGTGCGGTTGGATTAGCTAATCTGGCAGGCTTTCCAAGGGTGCAGGGCATCATTGACTGCACACATGTGGCCCTTAAAGCACCCCATCGCAATCCAGGTATTTTTGTCAACCGCAAGGGCTTCCACTCCCTTAACGTTCAGCTAGTGTGTGACCACAAGAAGGACATTTTGCAAGTTTGTGCCAAGTACCCTGGCAGTTGCCATGACTCCTTCATACTGCGCCAGTCTAGTGTGCCTCCGCTATTCAGTCCGCCAGACCAACTTAACGGATGGCTACTTGGAGACAAGGGCTATCCCCTGAAGACGTGGCTAATGACGCCATTGAGGAGCCCATCCAGTGAAGCTGAGGAGAGCTACAACTCCAGCCACGTCCACCAGAGCCATAATCGAGCAAACCATCGGTTTGCTGAAGATGCGCTTCAGATGCCTGAATAGATCAGGTGGAGCCCTGAAGTACTCAGCAGCCAGGGTCTCCAGAATCGTCGTGGTTTGCTGTGCACTTCAGAACATGGCACAGCGTTGTGGCTTGCAGATTCCTGAGGACCAAGCGGCTCCTCACATACCCTCCTCAGATGAGGAGGAGGAGGAGAGCGAAAACGAACATCTTGCAGAGGCCCATCAACCAGCGGCAGCAGTACGCGAGAACATTGCTGCCCGGGATGCAAGGAACGCACTCATCTTGGCCAGATTTGCTTAGCCTAGCCAATCAAACACTTTTGCCTCGCAGCTTCTTACCTGAGCATCGACAATGGCCAAGAACCAGCGGATTCCTAGCAATTTGACCACCATACTGACAATTGCAAGTAATCCTAAGCCCTCAATGTGGAAGTCCCATTCGTGAAATGACACACGCCACAACTACAGCAGTAGCCATCAGATTTTTTATTTACATAATCATCTGATGGCTTTTTAACATAAAACATCAAATTTCACCCAAGTGACTACCCTTGTGACTATTTGTGCAGTATCTTTCTCTTACGCATGCTCCTACGTGGTGCTTCCCCTGTGGCTTCAGCAGATGTGGAGGCCCCTTGCTCACTTTCTTGCTGCTCCTGTCTCGACACCTTTGGCGGTCGTTCTGAGGTTGGGAACCTGTGAGGGCTCGCCAACAGTCTGCTGCTCCTGCGGCTGTGCAGGGGTTGAGACGCCGATCTCAGTTAGGTGTGGACTCTGGTGGGGCTCTGACCGAGGGCTCTGCAGTGGCATGGAAGTGTGAGCGCTTAGAGAGGAGCACTGGCAGTCCTACTCAAAGACTTCCATGAAGGTCTGGTTTCTCTGTTCAATAGATGGCCATCGCTCCTCCAGAGATGTCATTCTATTCAGAACACTCACCATGTTTTCTGCACTCTGGCGACTTATCACCTCCATGGAGGTTGCCATCCTTTCCATGGTGATGCGTTCATGCGCCAATGACTCCACAAAGGCTCTGCTCATGTTCACAATGGACTCCTCCATTCGCTCCACACTCGCAGCGACCCTGGAGACAAAACCTGCCGGAGACTCCTGCATCTGTTCCTGGTGTTCCAGCACCGCTGATCTTGTGGATGGACCCAGAGGCAGAGGGTCGACATGCAGCTGAGCCGAGCTGACAGAGTCCTGCACCCTCCGACAAGGACTCTCCACTGCTGTCCCTGTCTCCACCATCTGCTGATGCTCACTTGTGAGCTGTGATACACCAGGTGACAACACTACTCTATCTCGCGATGTTCCCTTCGAGGTGTGAGTGTCTGCGCTGGTGCTGGGTGCGGTGAATTCTGCTGACGCTGCGCCCTCAGAGGTTGCAGCTTCCTCTGAGGAGTCTTGAGGCTCATGTTCTTCCTCCTAGATAGTGGGGACGGGTGCTTGTGATGGTCCTGTGGGGAAGTAAAGGAAAGAGTCAGATGTGAGGCCAAGGTTACATGCACATTGCATATTGCAGATGATTATAAGTCTATCTATTAGAGCTTCAGAATCATTATCAGTGACTCATGCAATTGTCATTGAGAGAGATGGAAAACTATTCTGTCACCAGCTTGCTGTGATGCGCCCGTCAGTCCATCCCCCACTTGGGAATCTTCCTCCACTCCCACGATCTCCAGGACCGCCTCCTCCCAGGTGGTGAGCTGGACTACTGAGAGTGGCCTTCCTCCTGTCCTCGCTCTTTCCCTCTTATTGTGAGCTCTCTTTGTCTGCAATGAGGGAGACAAGTGGAGTTTGAGTGAGAATGAAGGAGTGAGTGTAGAGAATCCATAGCATAGATGCTTAGAAGGAGACAAAGATGGAGTGAGGTGGCAAGACCAAGGGCCCTCCCTGTGTGTTGTAACTTGTAATTGCATCACAGCGATAGGGAGTGTGGGGGCTGCATAGTCGAATAGTTAGGTGAATGTGACCATAGAGAGAGAGGGAATGGGTAAGGGTGCATGGATGTCAGTGTCAAGAGGGATGTGGAGGAAGAGATTGCTAAAGCCGAGTGCTGGTGAGGAGAGGTTATGGGGATCAGATTGAGGGTGATGGGAAATTCACACTCACTTTTCCAGTGCGCAGAAAGTCATGAAACCTCTTCCTGCACTGAAGCCAGGTTCTGCGGGTTATTGACAGAGTTGACCTCCTCTGCCACCTGGATTCACACAGCCTTGGTTTGCTGGGGAGGCTTCTTCCCCGAAGAAGGAAAGAGCACCTCTTTATTTGCTCTTGCTCCCTCTACTAAAGCCTGCAGGGCAACGTCATCAAAGCAGGGTGCAGACCTAGGTCTCTGGCTGGCCATTCTTCCTGCAGGTGCCTCTAACATGCAAGGGCAAAAGCTTGGCAGTCTGCAGAAGAAGCAAGGCTTGTTGCAGACCTTAAATGCAGCAGCAATGATGACGATATCGGAGGCGACTTCCAGACTGGAAAAACTCATTGGCCATGGGTTCCCACATGTTGGAACTCAATTGGCCAATTAAGTTAAAATGGCATAATTTTCCCACTTCGATTTAGAATCGGGCGGCTAACGCGAAATTCGGATTACACGACCCCAGCCCACCCCAGTATCAAAATCCAGCCCTCTTAGTCCATTCCTGGGGACTGAACGGCGTCCGCACTTTGGAACAACACAAGTGGAGGTGCAGCACATGTATAATGGTCGCTAGAAGGAGGCTGAAGCAAACAAGTTTTAGCCCCCCGGTGAAACAAAAATGAGAATTTATTTTTTAAAAATTCAGAAAATTGTTCAAAGCTGGAAAAAAAATCTAGGAAAGTGATGTTGAATGTCCTGCGGTAAGATCCAGTTACATTTTGCCAGGTGTTGTCCTCTTTTTGAAAGAGTATATCAGGGTTATTTAAATCATGTTATGAAAGAGGGGAAAAAGTTTGTGCCCCCATTTGTACCTCGCTGTCTGTGAGAGATGGAGGGAACGGCAGCAGAAAAAGAGGAAATAACTTCTCCAAAACTGATCCCAACTCATCGCCAAGGCTGGGGATAGATAACCTCACCGCCTTCTTAGGAAGTTTAATCACTTTATTCACTTTCTTATTTGAGCTCCGTTTGGAATTAGAGTTTATTTTATTATTTTTGTTGTATGTTTAATGACGGCATTGAAGAGGGAAAGAGAAACTTGGAGCAACAACTTCTGTCAAAGCTGCAACAAGACTTGAAAGAATTTAAAGATTTCTAATGAACTTTTCACACAAAATGAGTGTTAAAAACACTTTTTCCCCCCTAAGTTTCAAATATGATTTTGGAAGAAACAGAAACAAAAATCCATTTTCCCCTTATCTAAACAAGTTACAACCAGGTCTTGAAGCCCAAACGCTTTTAAAGAGGGTCTGAAATGCTTAAAACATTTTAAAATTGATATTTCTCAATATTTGATTTTGAACGATCGACTGAAGTGAGTAGCTTTACATAAACATGCAACCATGCTGTTGAGGAGGGGGAGGGCGGGGAGGATTTGTAGGAGATACATATTACTTTTTATTGACTTTAAAAAATATATCATTAAGACTTTTAGAAAGAGAACCAAAAAAGGGCAAAAACACAAACAATTTTATTTTGTCTGTCATTCTATAGTCCTAATAAGTCCCAGGAATAATGTAAATATAGATTTCCTCTTAAACGTTTAGTGGAGTGTTAGTAGAAACACGAGTTATGTAATGATGTATAAAAATTGCAGGAAGCTACTTTAGAAGAAACTACTATTTGTTCATTGAGAAAGACACAGAAAATACTTCGATTAAACTGATAATGTACAATTTTGATTTGGTATAAATGTTTGAAATAGGAGATAAAAAATTGAGAGTACAATGAAGTTTGTTTCCCACTGTTTAATTGGGAAGTACCTAAAATAATTCAACATTTTTCGTTATAAGAGCAGGGATTAATGTTGTGGCGAATGTTTGAGAGAAAAACATTAGAAGCGAAATTCGTAAATTAACATCTTTATGTCAACATATTAGTCAACATTGCCAAGTCAGTCTGATTGGTTCTTCTGTCCAGGAAGAAAGATGAATGTTTATTTGTTAAATCACAGCTTTTCCTGCTTTTTGTTTTTAATTCGGTGACACAAATTGCGTGCGTGTTTTTCTGTACTTGTGAATAAGTGCTGCGTTTCTGACATGTTACATGGTGGGGGGGGGGGGGGGGTGCTGCTGGTTCAAGAAGACAAGGTTTATTAATGGAAGTGATTGAAGTTGAAAATACAGATACCTGTTCTTCTTCAATTCTTTTTAATACTGTGAACTAAAGAACTACAGCACTTTATATTTGTTGGTTGTCTGGTTGAATTGCGATTAATATTCTAATGACGTATCTGGACGTACAGCACGTCCGCTCCATAGGAAAGCCGCTGCTCCTGCTGCTTGTGCAGCCATTGCTATAGTGACATGAGGGATGGGCTAATACATTGAAAACTTTAAAGTTAATACAAATTGCATGAATAGATATGCCTCTTTCAGCTCATTGGATTGTTTGTTTGTCAATGCATAACGTGTTACTGAGTGACGTTTCTGAAGTGTTAATGCATTATTATGCAGTTCTTTTATATCCCAGTCATTTCTGGCAAGTAATTATAAAAAAAAAAAAAAAAATAGTTTGTACCTGACGAACTAAAAGCTTTTAACTAATTCTACCATAAACAAACTTGCAGAATGGGCATGTAAATGACAAATGAATTTCAATATAGATAAGTGTGAGGTGGTGCATTTTAGTAGGAGGAATAAGGAAGCTACCTACTCCTTGGAATCTAAATGGGGTAGAGGTGCAAAGGGATCTAGGGGTATAGAGTCACAAATCATTAAAAGTAGCAACGCAGGTTAAAAAAGCCATAAAAGTGCAAATAAAGCACTGGGGTTCATTTTTAGAGGAATAGAATTCAAAAGCAGAGAAGTTATGTTAAACTTGTATAGAACCTTGTCTGATTGTCTCGTGATTTGAGACAGTGGGGTGGCATTATTGTATATATGCTTTGTGGTTGTTGTTGCTGTCGTTGTTGTTTTAAAATTTGCTCACAGACGAAGAGGTCGTGCTCAAAGGAGTTCGTGGCCCGCTCAGTACAAAAAAAATAAAGGGAACATTGGTCAAGGGTAATGTGGGCCCTTTTAAAAACAGATGCAGTAATATTGCAAATGAAAATAAGGAAACGGCAGACTTGTTGAATAATTACTTTCTGTCAGTCTTCACAGTAGAAGAGGATAATATACCTGACATTCCAGGGAAACTAATAATGAATCAAAGACTGGAACTCAATAAAGTTAACGCAAGCAAGAAAACAGTACTAGAAAAAATAATGGCACTAAAGACTGACAAATCCCCAGGACCTGATGGTTTCCACCCTAGGGTTTTAAGGGAAATAGGTGAGGAAATTGCAGATGCTTTAGCCATAGTCTTCCAAAACACTCTCGATTCAGGAATTGCCCCTTTATATTGTAAAATTGTAAATGTAGCTCCATTATTTAAGAAAGGTGAGAGTAACCAGGAAATTATAGACCCGTTAGTCTAACATCTGTTGTGGGGAAATTATTGGAATCTGTAATTAAGGAAAGAGTGACTGAGCACTTAGAGAAGTCTGAGCTGATTTAGAGAGAGTGAACATGGATTTGTAAAGGGTATTTCATGTCTAACGAACCTCATTGAATTTTTTGAGGAAGTAACTAAAGTAGTAGATGGGGAATGTCTATGGATGTAGTTTATATGGACTTTCAAAAGGCATTTGATAAGGTTCACTTAAGAGACTGTTAGCTAAAATTAAAGCTCATGGAATTGATGGCAAATTATTGACCTGGTTAGGAGATTGGCTAGGTGGTAGAAGACAGAGAGTAGGCATAATGGGTATGTACTCGAATTGGAAATGACTCGTGGTGTCTCACAAGGATCTGTGCTGGGGCCTCAACTATTCACTATATTAATGACTTAGACAACACAATAGAGAGCCAGTTTGCTGATGACACAAAGATTGGTGGCATAGTAAGTAGTGTAGACAGGAGCATAAAATTAAAAAGAGCCATTGATAGATTAAGTGAGTGGGCAAAACTGTGGCAGATGGATTTCAATGCAGGTAAGTGTGAGGTCATCCATTTTGGACCAAGAAAGGATAAAATCGAATATTTTTTAAATGGTGAAAAGCTAGGAACAGTGGAGGTTCAAAGAGATTTAGTGGTCCGTGTACACAGATAACTAAAATGTGGTTGTTAGGTACAAAAAAAATCAAAAAGGCTAATGGAAATAATATAAAAGGGAAGAAGTTTTGCTATACAAAGCCCTGGTTAGACCACATCTGGAGTACTGTGTGCAGTTATGGGCACCACACCTTAAAAAGGATATATTGGCCTTGGAAGGAGTGCAACAGGGATTCACCAGAATGTTACCAGGGCTCCAAGGGCTAGATTATGAGGAGAGATTACACAAACTAGGCTTGTATTCCCTGGAATCTAGAAGGGTGATTTGATTAAGGTTTTTAGAATTTTTAAAGGAATTCATAGGGTAGATAGAGAGAGAGTTTTTCTTCTGGTGGGGGAAGTCTATGACAAGGGGACATAACCTTAAAATCAGAGACAGGCCATTCAGGAGAGACATTAGGAAACACTTCTTCACGCAAAGGGTGATAGAATCACAGAAACCCCACAGTGCAGATAGAGGCCATTTCAGCCCATCGAGCCTGCACCGACACATATCCCACCCAATCCCCGTAACCCCTACACCAACACATATCCCACCCTATCCCTGTAACCCCACGTATTTAATCCCCCTAACACTAAGGGTCAATTTATCATAGCCAATCAACCTAACCCGCACATCTTTGGACTGTGGGAGGAAACCGGAGCACCCGGAGAAAACCCACGCAAACACGGGGAGAATGTGCAAACTCCACACAGACAGTCGCCCGAGGCCGGATTCGAACCCGGGTCTCTGGCGCTGTGAGGCAACAGTGCTAACCACTATGCCACCGTGCTACCCGGTGATCTGTGGATCCGGAGAAGTGTGGATCTCTCCCACAGAAAGCAGCAGATGCTAGCTCAATTAATATTTTTAAATCTGTGATTGATAGATTTTTGTTAGCCAAGGGTATAAAAGGATATGGAGCCAAGGCAGGTGGATGGAGTTAAGATCAGCCATGATCTCATTAAATGGCGGAACAGGCTTGAGGGGCTGCTCATGTTCAGTGTTCCCTGTAATTTTTTTTTACTCCGCGCAACTCATTCAAAATAGTGCGCATGCGCGGTTTTTGCATTGAAAAGCCAACAAGCCTGCTGTGTGGGATCCCTGAGCGCTTAAGTGGAGCATTGCTCATTTTCCTATATCAAATAATATTTAAATATTTATGGTAGAAAATGTATTTTCTGATTCCATTGTTGCCAGGATAACAAATGGAATCCTGTAGATTCTGATATTCTAGCTGTTCTTAAATATTTACAATCTTCAATTTTAATAAAGTTAGAACTAAGTCAATTAAATGAAAACCCAAGAAAAATATCTGCACACAAATGTGAAATGCACTGCCCAGAAACCCATGGATGCAGATAGATACTTATTTGGGAAGTTTTAAGAGATATGACAAACAATAAATAGCTGTCATGACTAACAAAATAGTGGAGTAGTGGCAATGGACTGAACAGCTTACCCCTGTTCTTCAGTTTTTGTTCCCCATCTCTGTAACCTACTCTGGCCCTACAACCCTCCGAGATGTCTGCTCTCCTCCAAGTATTCGGTCTTGTGCATCCCCTATTTCCATCGCCCCACCATTGGTAACCATGCCTTCAGCTGCCTAGGCTCTAAGCTCTGGAATTCCCCCCATAAACCTCTCTGCCTCACTACCTCTCCTCCTTTAAGACACTCCTCAAAACCTACCTCTTTGATCAAGCTTGGGGTCACCTGTCCTAATAGCTCCTTATGTGGGCTCGGTATCAAATTTTGGTTGATAACGCTCCTGTGAAGCGCCTTGAGACGTTTTACTACTTTAAAGGCGCTATATAAATGCAAGTTGTTGATGGCTCTTTTATCAGACTTTTGGTTGTTTTCCAAAAGGGAACAAGCTCCTTTTTTAATCCCGATCCCCTGTCCTTTTTTCATAATCCCTTAATATTTTCCAAGTATTAAGGGATATGGCGAAAGGTCCTTTTTGGGTACATTCTACTCCTGTTAATTCAAAGCCCCTTTTTTTGCACAAAAATTGAATTATTCAGTACTTCAAATTAAGCAACTTAGTTAACTGGTCCTCCAACTCCCCCAATACCCCTTCCCCTTTGCCCACCACCTTCCCATGCAAGTGCAGGAGATGCAACACCTGCCCTTTTACCTCCTCCCCACTGTTCAGGACTCCAAACACCCCTTCCAGGTGAAACAGCGATTTGCTTGTACTTACAATTTAGTATACTGTATTCGCTGCTCACGATGCGGTCTCCTCTACATTGGGAAGACCAAACGCAGATTGGATGACCACATTGCGGAACACCCCCGTTCAGTCCGCAAGCGTGACCCCGAGCTTCTGGTCGCCTGTCACTTCAATTCTCCCCTCCACTCCCACTCTGATCTGTCCGCCCTTGGCCTCTTGCATTATTCCAAAGAAGCTCAACGTAAGCTCAAAGAACAGCACCTCATCTTTCTATTAGGCACTTTACAGCCTTCTGGACTGAACATTGAGTTCAGCAATTTCAGACTATAAATTGGCCCCTGTAGTTCTTTTTTTCCTCTTGTTTCCTCACATGGTAGCTGTTAATGTTGCTGCCATCATCATCCACACATCATCTAGAGCCATCTTTTGTTTCTTAACTTGTCCCATTACCTTTTGCCTTGCACTATCATCCCGTTTGTCATTCAATCTCTCCTGCCTTCCGTTCCCTTTGTTCTTTTCCCCCCTCCTCCCTGCCCCTGCTTAAAAATCTCTCCTCCCTAACCTTTTCCAGTTCTGATGAAGGGTTTGACCCGAAACGTTGACTCTGTTTCTCCCCTCTTTGATGCTGCCTGACCTGATGAGTGTTTCCAGCACTTTCTGTTGTTATTTCAGATTTCCAGCATCCGCAGTATTAGTTAAAATGGTATTGTGGCGGAACCACTGAATGACTCTGGCTAATTGTATATAATTCCCTTTAACGATGTTCTAACACCAGCCTAAACCTGTACTATTGTGTTAGGCATTACTGGGTTTTGTATATAGAGTTTGCATGTACGGGGCGTGGCCCCTTTAAGAGCGCGGGCAAACGCGATGACGTCACATCGCAATCCACGGGGCTGCCCAGGCAGTCCTCATGGCACCTCCGTTGAGTAAAGACCTGTTTCATGGCTCTCTTGTGTCAATCTCCTTAGTTGTTGGAATTAGTTGATTCCTGCATTAAAAACCTGTTTAATGGCTCTCGAGTCGATCTCCGTTATTAGTTAGGAATTCGTCAATTCCTACAGTATCTTTTTAATGTAAAAGAAAAATCAAAGTACTGTAGCAGGTATTTCAATCTAAGCAACTTTAACTTAAGAGCAGTAGACTGCTCTACCTAAGTAAGCATCTGGTTTACGTCTCTAACTGAAAACCACTAATGTAATGTTTAGCGTCCAGTGCCACAGAATGAACCTTGCTTCTAAGAGAATTCAAAAGGAAGCCATGTAAAATAGGATACAAAAGATTATTGCTACAAGCATTTCTTCCTTTTCTGGAGGAAATGCAGCCTTTTTTCTCATTTGCTACTGTATTTTAAGCACCAGTTAGAATTTGCAGCTAAATGTAAGCAGCCCTATATCGTTTTTTTACATTAGAGATCAGCATTTGTAGATCAGAGATTACAGCAAAAGAAATGAGGGGAAAAAAGGAAAGACTAACTAGAGATAGAGATGTAGATTTCTAACTACAATTTATCACAATGGTGGGAATAAATCTGTGGACAAACTTTCTGTGACAAAGAAATGTGCCTTAAAAAGAATGCAACAAAAATAAAAAGGTATACAGGAAACTTCTTTGAAAGCAGAAAATAAGGACTGAAAACTGCACTGAGAAGTTCTAAGCACGGTACTCGTTTCTCTTGTGTCAAAAAAATTATTTTAGGCCACTTTAGTTCCTAACTGCTGCCATTAAAATAATATTTCTAGTAGTATACCCCAATTTTTGGGAATGCTGTAACATTTTATTGTGTCCATGTGGTTTTTATAAATACAACTTTCATTCACATTTATATGATTACAGTTATTACTGAAGGCAAACGCCAAAGGAAACCCAGCAAAAAACTGCTGGAATCAACAGAAGATTATGAGCAGTTGTTTATCTCAAAAAAGAAACTGAAACCATGCCTTCAACTTTTACATCAGGTATGCTGTCATCTTTGGGTTTTTGGATTGTTTTTGGCATCATGGGTAGATTTTAGGAATTAATCATCCCGGCGTAGAGCTTTGTGTGACAGGACAAAGGTAAGAACATGTGGAGTCAGGAGACAAGTAGCAGAATGGATAGCAAGCTGGCGACAAAATAGAAAACAGAGAGTAGGGGTTAAAGGTAGTTACTCAGACTGGCAAAAGGTGGGAAGTGGTGTTCCACAGGGATTAGTGCTGGGACCACTGTTGTTCTCCATTTACATAAATGATTTGGACTTGGGAATCGGAAGTACAATTTCAAAATTTGCTGATTACACCAAATTGGGGGTGTAGTTAATACAAAGGAGCACTGTGAAAATACAGGAAGACCTTAATAAGCTTACATAATGGGCGTGTAATTTGGCAAATGAACTTCAGTATAGATAAGTGAGGTGGTACGTTTTGGTAGAAAGAATAAGGAAGCCACATACTGCTTGGAAAATAAGTGTCTAAATGGGGTGGAGGAGCAGAAGGATCTAGGGGTACAAATACACAAATCACTAAAAGCAGCAATGCAGGTTAATACGGCCAGAAATAAGGCCAAACAAAGCACTGGGATTCATTTCTAGAGGAATAGAATTGAAAAGCAGGGACATTATGTTAAACTTGTATAAAACCTTGGTTAGACAATACTTGGGAGTACTCTGAACTGAGTTCTGGGCTCTATATTATAAAAAAGATATAGAGGCACTGGAGATGGTGCAAAAAAGATTTACTAGAATGATACCAGAACTGAGAGGTTATAACTATCAGGAAAGCCTGGAACACGCTGTGGCTCTTTTCTCTAGAAAAGAGAAGACTGAGGGGTGACCTGATAGAGGTCTTTAAGATTATGAAAGGGTTTGATAGGGTATCCATAGAGAAGATGTATCCACTTGTGGGGGAGACCAGAACTAGGGGCCATAAATATAAGATAGTCATTAATAAATCCAATCAGGAATTCAGAAGAAATTTCTTTACTCAGAGAGTGGTTAGAATGTGGAACTTGCTACCACATGGAGTAGTTGAGGTGACTAGCATAGATGCATTTAAGGAGAAGCTAGATAAACACTTGAAGAAGAAAGGAATAGAAGGATATGTTGATGGGGTTAAATGACGTAGGGTGGGAGGAGGCTCATGTGGAGCATAAATACTGGCATGGACCTGTTGGGCCAAATTGCCTGGTTCTGTGCTGTAAATGCTGTGTAATACTATGTAGGAGCACATATCAGGAATTAGTTGCAGCGGTCAGCATGCATTGCATGATTTTCCATCTACTAAAATTAATCCAAAATTGAATCCCAATATCCACACAAATCACTGCTCATTTGTTGAATCTATCCCCACAAGTATTGTATCTATACCGACACTGATGCTTCATTCACTAGTATATATTAACTTGCTCTAACTTTTATAGTTATCCTAAATATAGGGTGAGTGCATACTCACAAATAACAGTTATTTGATCTCATACATCTCAGTGGTAATACGTCCGCATCAGTCAAAATTTTCAACAATGACATAACACTCCACAATACTGTGTTTGTTTTATTTAGCCATTTTGGTCTAGTCTCCTGTTATGTTTTAGTGTGAGAAAAGGTCCTTGGGACCACATTCGACTTATTTTTTTTAATTTCTTATATATTGTGATATATAGTAGGTACTACTGAGATGGAGCATACTGAACTCATTACATTTACATCATATTACAATCATACTTAGTATAACAAATAACTGAAGATCCTAATCAACTCACTACCCAACTCAAACCACATTGAAGGTTATTCTAAGGACAAGATATATTTTCCTTCTTTATAATCTCTTTTATAAATTATTTTCTCCATGCAAGACTACTGACCTCCACCTATCCTTATTCACCTGGTGTTGCAGATAAGCAAAGTGATAATGGTTCCATTATCTTTTTACCAATACTGTACGATGGTCTGATTGATTGTAGATGTACTGGCTATGAGGAAAGAAAAACTATGTTGGTGATCGTACTGAGTATTTAAGTAGTCTTCCACATTGTGATTGAAAAATTCCAAAGGTTTGAAGCTAAATAACCGTGGAAAAAATCTGAGACCTGCAGAATATATTGAAATGTTATTGGAATTGATATACTGCCAATGGAGGAAGCTGTATTCTTTATAGACATGTGTGGAAAAATTTCAACGGGGATGGACTGTGTTGAAAGAATCCCATTTGGTGATATTACAATACAAGGTGGATCATTGTAAAGTATCAGAGAAGCTGAGCATTTTGACTGTCTGGCCCATTATAGTCATTTTCCATACCTGCACATGCATACCTGTCTGATGTATGAAACCTGCTTATTGGAAACTCAGATACAATGACAGAACTCCAGTGTTCAAGTTTTGTTAGTGTGGACTCTAAGCTTATTTAGAACTGTGCTGGTGATAGATGAAGAACTCCTGGTCTGATACTTTCAATTTAGGGAACTTCATCTCATGTACATGTCTAGTTTGCAGTCAGATACAGTGGCAGTTCAAAATTCATATATCCTGCAAATTAGTACCTCAGTGTACTGTATGCTGAAATTTAATTGACTGTTAAGGTGTTGTCCAATGATTGTAGACTTAATGATTCCTACATTACAACAGTGACTACACTTCAAAAAGTACTTCATTGGCAGTAAAGTGCTTTGGGACGTCCGGAAGTCATGAAAGGCGCTATATAAATGCAAGTCTTTTTTTTAATTACTGTACCTGTATCCAAAATTTGGCTGCCCATATCCTAACTCTTACCAAGTCCCATTCATACATTACCCCTGTGATCTCTGACCTACATTGGCTCCTGGTACAGCAACTCCTTAATTTAAAAATTCTCATCCTTATTTTCAAATCCCTTCATTGGATTGTAACTTCCTACAGCCTTACAAGATATCTGAGCTCCTCTAATTCTGGCCTCTTGCGCATCCCCAATTTGCTTCAGCACTGTTACCTCTGGAGACCCCAAGGCTCCATCCTTGACCCTCTCCAATTTCTCATCTACATGCTGCCCACCGGTGGAATCATCTGAAAACATAACATCAGGTTCCATATGTACGCTGACAACACCCAGCTCTACTTCACCACCACCTCTGTCGATCCCTCCACTGTCTCTAAATTGTCAGACTGCTTGTCCGACATCCAGTACTGGATGAGCAGAGATTTCCTCCAATTTAATATTAGGAAGACTGAAGACATTGTCTTTGTGTCCCCCTCTCCCCCCCCCAACAAACTCCATTCCTCCATCCCTCTCCCTGGCAACTGTCTGAGGCTGAACCAGACTGCTCACAATATTGGTGTCTTATTTGACCCGGAGATGTGCTTCAAACCACATAGCCGCGTCATCGCTAAGACCGCCTACTTCCACCTCCGTAACATTGTCCGACTCCGTCCCTGCCTCAGCTCATCTGCTGCTGAAACTCTCATCCATGCCTTTGTTACCTCTAAACTTGATTATTACAACGCATTCCTTCCTGGCCCCCCATCTTCCACCCTACATAAACTTGAGCTCATCCAAAACTCTGCTGCCTGTCATAAATCTTATCGTTCATGAAGAAATGACTCATGAAATAATACTGGGCGGCCAGCTGGTGGCGCCGTCCAAGGAGTATAAATACTCGGGCGTGGGCCCAGCTTGCCCAAGATGTTTTTGTAACCAGGAACTAGTGATGTAACTAGAATCTCATGGTTGTGAAACAGTTGATTAAAGCCTTGTTTTATACTCAACCAAGTGCTTAGTGAGTTTTCTTACGTCACTGCCCATATCCTAACTCGCAGCAAGTCCTATTCACCCATAACCACTGTGCTCGCTGACCTACATTCACTCCCGATTGAGCAATGCCTTGATTTTAAAATTCTCATCCTTGTTTTCAAATCCTTCCATGGCCTCTGTAACTGCCTCCAGCCCTACAACCCTCCAAGATATCTGCACTCCTCCAATTCTAGCTTCTTGCGCATCCCTGATTTTAATCGCTCCGCCATTGACAGCCGTGAATTCAGCTGCCTAGGCCCTGAGCTCTGGAATTTCCTCCCTTAACATCTCCGCCTCTTTCCTCCTCTAAGAAGCTCCTTAAAACCTGCCTCATCTTCTCTAATATCACCTTTTGTGGCTCGGTGTCAAATTTTGTTTGATAACGTGCCTGTGAAGCGCCGTGGGACGTTTTATTACGTTAAATGCACTATATAAATGCAAGTTGTTGTTCCTTTGGCCAGTGCAGCCTTAGTGCTTTGTGTGGGGTGAAAGCCAGGTTGGACTATCTCAAAGAATGGCAGGAGAGGATTAACGCACATTACAGGAATGTGGAGAAAAAAAGAAGGCTGGGGATGAGATGATAGTTGGAGAAAAGTGAGGGATAGGGTTAGGTTTCTTAATGAGGAACTATAAGTGTGAAAAGGAAATATTTGTTGGTTGAATAACAAAGTACAGGAAACTTTCGTTTAACCGGAGGTTAAATGTCCGGAAAGCTCTATCTACCGGCAAAATTCAGGAGCCGTTTCCTATAAGTTTTTTTTACTTCTCGTTGCTTTTTTTTCCCAGTCAGGCTCTGCAAGGTCTAGCTGAAGCTGTTGCATAGCTACAGAGACGCTTTTAAGCTGCGGCCGACTGTTTTGAAGCTGTTGCTAAGCAACAGGGTTTGTTGATTCACACGGAGCTCAAAAGCTCCGTATGTTTTAACATTAGCGCTGGTTTCTACGGCAGTTTTGATGGTACGGCACCAGCTCGGTCCCGTCAGTGCCGGATACCAGAAAGTTTCCTGTAGTGTCTTAATTGCAGAGCTGGCCAGCAAAATGTTGATGTTATACCAAAAGCAGAAACTACTGTCATGTTCGCTGGTCGCAATATATTCTGTACTTTCTGTTTGCATGTTGTATGCAATTTTATATCTCTTTAACCCTTCCAACACAATAACCATTTCTTTGTATTTTATTTCACAGGGCACAACAGAGTATTTAGAAAAAACAACCCATCAAACAGAATCACAGCAGTCCAGAAGTTGCAATACTGAATCAAAGAGACGGCGGCACAAAAAGAATTTGAATCATCCACTGACATCCCCTACAAGAAGTACAGCCCCATCTATACCTGTAGTAGACTCCGTCATATCGACATCTGTACTATGCCAAGACTTGCCCATGCCTGTTGCAGTCCAAGGTCTATCCTCCCCTATAGCACAGCTAGCTCTCTCTACATCTACAGCAAAACCAGCTATGTCCACACTTACAGTGAAACAATGTTTGTTCACGCCTGCAGTGGAGAGATCCCAGTCCATGCCTGCAGTGGAGAGATCCCAGTCCATGCCTGCAGTGGAGAGGTCCCAGTCCATGCCTGCAGTGGAGAGATCCCAGTCCATGCCTGCAGTGGAGAGATCCCAGTCCATGCCTGTAGTGGAGAAACGCCAGTCCATGCCTGTAGTGGAGAAACGCCAGTCCATGCCTGCAGTGAAGAGATCCCAGTCCATGCCTGCAGTGGAAAAACGCCAGTCCATGCCTGCAGTGGAGAGATCCCAGTCCATGCCTGCAGTGGAGAGATCCCAGTCCATGCCTGCAGTGGAGAGACGCCAGTCCATGCCTGCAGTGGAGAGACGCCAGTCCATGCCTGCAGTGGAGAGACGCCAGTCCATGCCTGCAGTGGAGAGACACCAGTCCATGCCTGCAGTGGAGAAACGCCAGTCCATGCCTGCAGTGGAGAAACGCCAGTCCATGCCTGCAGTGGAGAGACGCCAGTCCATGCCTGCAGTGGAGAGACGCCAGTCCATGCCTGCAGTGGAGAGACGCCAGTCCATGCCTGCAGTGGAGAGACGCCAGTCCATGCCTGCAGTGGAGAGACGCCAGTCCATGCCTGCAGTGGAGAGACGCCAGCCCATGCCTGCAGTGGAGAGACGCCAGCCCATGCCTGCAGTGGAGAGACGCCAGCCCATGCCTGCAGTGGAGAGACGCCAGCCCATGCCTGCAGTGGAGAGACGCCAGCCCATGCCTGCAGTGGAGAGACGCCAGCCCATGCCTGCAGTGGAGAGACGCCAGCCCATGCCTGCAGTGGAGAGACGCCAGCCCATGCCTGCAGTGGCGAAACCCCAGTCCATGCCTGCAGTGGCGAAACCCCAGTCCATGGCTGCAGTGGCGAAACCCCAGTCCATGGCTGCAGTGGCGAAACCCCAGTCCATGCCTGCAGTGGCGAAACCCCAGTCCATGCCTGCAGTGGCGAAACCCCAGTCCATGCCTGCAGTGGCGAAACCCCAGTCCATGCCTGCAGTGGCGAAACCCCAGTCCATGCCTGCAGTGGCGAAACCCCAGTCCATGCCTGCAGTGGCGAAACCCCAGTCCATGCCTGCAGTGGCGAAACCCCAGTCCATGCCTGCAGTGGCGAAACCCCAGTCCATGCCTGCAGTGGCGAAACCCCAGTCCATGCCTGCAGTGGCGAAACCCCAGTCCATGCCTGCAGTGGCGAAACCCCAGTCCATGCCTGCAGTGGAGAAACGCCAGTCCATGCCTGCAGTGGAGAAACGCCAGTCCATGCCTGCAGTGGAGAAACGCCAGTCCATGCCTGCAGTGGAGAAACGCCAGCCCATGCCTGCAGTGGCGAAACGCCAGCCCATGCCTGCAGTGGCGAAACCCCAGCCCATGCCTGCAGTGGCGAAACGCCAGCCCATGCCTGCAGTGGCGAAACCCCAGCCCATGCCTGCAATGGCGAAACGCCAGCCCATGCTTGCAATGGAGAAATCCCAGTTCCCGCCTCCAACAAAAAATTACCAGTCTGTGCCTGCAACGCAAAAATCCCAGGCCATGCATGCAACAGAAAATTCTCAGTCCACGACTGCAGTGGAGAAATTCCAATCTGTGTCTGCAGGCGAACAATCCCAGTTCATGCCAGCAGGGGAACAATCCCAGTCCATGCCAGCAGGGGAGCAATCCCAGTCCATTCATGCAACGGAGCAATGCCAGTCCACACCTGCAGCGGAGCAGTCCCAATCCATACTTGCAGCACAACAGTCCCACTCCATGATTGCAGAAGATCTATCCCTGCCCTTACCTGCAAAGGAACAATTAAATTTCTCTCCTGCAACAGAGGTTCTGTCTACTCCAGCAATGGAATGTCCCCAGCCCATACCAGCAGTAGAAGCGGCTCTGCCCATAGCTGTAGAAATTTCAGCACAACAAACAGAATCACAGCAGTGTAAAACAGGCAGTACTGTACAGAAGAGATGGCAACGTAGAAACTATCTGAATATTCAACAGAATTATCCTACACCACAATCGGTACTTGGGGCTAAAGCAGAGACGATACTTACACAACTGTCCACGTCACCTGGTAGGAATGCTTTTCACATTATTCTGTGCAAGTTCTAGAGTGAAATTAATTCAGACCTTTTCCAAAAAAACATAATCGATGATGGCCTAAACACAGTCTCTAGATTTATTTGTAAATCTATAAATTTACTTTTTTTTTTAGATAAAGTGCTGGATTTTGTCAATGGGGAGCTTTTGGAGGAGGGACTCCCATTTGTTGGGTTTTAGTCCTGCCTCCATCGACTTGTGGCCAACCCACGCTATTTTCCCTTGATTGACCTTGTTAAGCCCACCCAGCAGGCTTAGCAGGCCAATTAAGGGAAAGCCAGTTACAGGTGATGTCAGCGAGTGACATTTCATCTGTCAAGAGTTTTTGACAGATGAAATGTCATCGTTTGACAGCTCTGTGAAGCTGTCAAACACTGACAATCTGTCTTCTAAGTTGAGTCTTTACTCAAGATTCAATTAGAAAGCCTTCCTGAGCAGAAAGCAGAAGGCTGCAGCTTATGTCAGTTCAGCGGCCATTCTGCTTTCTGTGCCGGTGAGCTGAGGGACTCCCGAGACCTGAAGGGAGGAAGCCTGCAGGAAGAAGTAAAGGTAAGTAAAACTTATTAAAACATTTTACACACACCTCACACACTTACCTCTGCACACATGTACCCATCACTCACCTGCACACTGGACATCTCGGCCCCTCCGACCCCAGCAGACCGACGGCCCGCCTCGCTGACCCTGACGAGGTTCGCAGCCGTCGGGAAGCCCACACTTCAGGGTTCAAAATAGGGATTAGCCAAAAAACTGCCTGTTAACTACCTGTTAACAGGCAGTTAATTGCCACTAATCCCCTTCCCGCCTCGAGGAGACAGGACCCGGCGCGGGTCGGGTACCCGCCTCCTGGGAAGATGGCACGGAAGCGGGTTGGGGGCAGGATGGGGTACCTGCCCCCAGATTCTGCCATTTTCCCTGCAGTCCCGCCTCCCCAGGGCTGGCAAAATCGCCCCCAAACACTTTGTTTCCCCATAGCTGTTAGTGTGTCCTAACTGGTATTGTTATTGAGTGTTTCCCAAATTTCAGAGACAACAGCTAAAATGAGATTGTGCTCCTCTACCTTCAGGATTGTGTCTGCATCAGTAAAATAAAAACAAAAAGCTGCCCTCCCAAATTGCAAGCCAGTTACATTTTTTGCCTCCTTGAAGTCCCACTTTAAGTTTTACATAGCACCAACAAACATAGGGACATTTTCTAAGTGTCTTAGTGAGAACAAAAATAGTATCAAAGAAATTGATAAAAGGAGCAAATAAATTGACGCAGAGCTATGGTGGGAAATTTAGGAGATGTGAGAGAAAGCTTGAGTCGAAAAGAGGTTTTTTTAAAGAAGATTTTAAAGGCAAGTGATGTAGAGTGGTTTAGAGAGGGAATTCCATAGAATAGGGCCGATGCGGCTGAAGGCTCTGCCAAAACTGCATATTGGGGTAAATTTTATGAAGCCCAGCTGGCAGTGTGGGACCTTATGTGTGATGGGCGTGGCTTGGAAAATTGGTCGACCGACTTTGCATGTCCCCCACTTTTCCATTGGATGATATGGGCGAAAAAATAATGTGGCTGCGCCACTGGCATGCATGGCCTCATTTTAATATTTAACTGTAATAATTAACTGTCCCATGCCAAATATTACATCTTCGGATGAGGCTGTGCCTAAAGTGTAGCCCTCGCTTATAATGAGTAAGCACAACAGGAGTCCTGGGACCTCACCTGCTGTAGCAGGCTTTTTAAAGTAAGAAGGTAAATTTTAAACTTTTCCCTGGAACCTTTGCTGCATTTTGCTCTTTGCATTAGTTACTTTTGTTGGGTAATCCTTAATTTTTGCATCTTTCGGGTTTTTTCCCTCCCATTACTTGTTTCCATTATTGTTGATTACTGTGGCTTTGACGTTGCACCTTGCAAAAAGGTGATAGTGTAGGAATGGAGGTTCCTAGCGAAAAGACTGAGTTTGACTCGGGCAATTAAAACAAACAATTTTAATGAAACAAAACTGGTTTAGACTGGAAACTGCTGGAACACGTTGACAGTTGGTCTGTTCTCTCTGGAGACTCCACGAGGACAGTTGGGCTGATCCGTTGGATCACGTCATCACGTTCTTCCCGCCATTGTGAGGTCACGTGACTAACGGCATGACGTCATCGCGTTAAAACCGCGCTGTAAAGGTAACTAGACATAGTACAGTAAAACAGAGTAATTAAAGGTACAGACACAGGTTATAACTACAATGCTGTTAAAGGAATTATGTACAAATGCTCTGAGTCCTTTGGTGGCTCCGCCAGTTTGCGCCCCCCAGAATTGTCTTTAACAGAAAACGTGAGACGAGGAGGCGGTCTGACCAGTCTGTCCGATCGACTTCGATAGCCAGGCAGAGGAAGTTGATGACCGGTGGTCGAGCTAGCTGGCGACTGTGGCTGAGCTGGTGCGGCGGGTGAAATTGAACTGGCGGGCGGAAGCCGTCGGAGCGGCACTGCGGTTGCGGGCGGGCGGCCACGCTTTGGTGGCTGAGCGATGACGACTGGGCTGTCTAAGTCTAAATGAGCCGGCTTCAGGCGGTCCACCGAAATGTGATCTGGTTTACCGCCGACGTCGACAGCAAAAGATTTGTCTCCTGGTTTGATGACTCGGAAGGGACCAGTGTAAGGAGGCTTGAGCAGGTCCTGGTGAGCATCATGACGGATGAAGACGTATTCGGCGCTCTTTAGCTCCACCGGTACGTGGGAATTCTGCAGGCCGTGGTTGGAAGTAGGCACCGGGACGAAACACTGGGCTGCTTCCTGGTGGCAGACGAGCTGCTGAGAGGCGGACCATGGCTCCGTGGAAGAAGGAAGAAAATCACCAGGAACTCTGAGTGGCTGGCCGTAAACTAACTCCACTGAAGAAGATTGGAGATCGTCCTTGGGCGCCGTGCGAAGACCTAACGAGACCCAAGGAAGCCTGTCCACCCATCCTGCGCCTTGAAGACTGGCCCGTAAGGCGGCTTTGAGCGACCTGTGGAATCGCTCGCACAGGCCGTTAGCCTGTGGATGATAGGCGGTGGTGTGATGAAGTTTGGCGCCGAGCCCCTGAGCTACAGCGTTCCGAAGCTCCGAGGTAAACTGTGGCCCGCGATCGGAGGAGATGTCTGCCGGTACGTTGAACCGAGCGACCCAGCAGGAGATGAAGGCTCTAGCGACGTCCGCCGAGGTGGTGGAAACCAAAGGAATTGCCTCTGGCCACCTGGTGGTGCGGTCCACCACGGTGAGGAGATGAGTAAAACCACGGGAAGGTAGCAGCGGCCCAACGAGGTCCACGTGCACGTGGTCAAAACGACGCTCCGGAACAACGAACGGAGCTAGTGGTGCCTTGACATGTCGCTGGACTTTGGTCTTCTGGCAGACCACTCAGGTGTTGGCCCAGTCCCGGACGTCCAGGTGCATACCTTTCCAGTTGAACTTTGTTGACATAAGACGCTGTGAAGTCCGCATACCCGGGTGCGACAACCCGTGTATCGCGTCGAAAACCGTTCGGCGCCACGCGGCTGGTACGATGGGTCGAGGAATGCCCATGGAGACATCGCAATGGAGCGTTGTGCCCGCAGCCTGAAAGCTGACGTCGGCCAGTTGAAAACCCGACGGGACGGATCTGTACGCTTGAACCTCTGGGTCCGAAATCTGATCCTCAGCCATGCGAGCGTAATCAATACCGAGATGAACTGCCTGGACCGTCGCGTGGGAGAGACAATCCGCCACGAGGTTGTCCTTACCAGACACATGTTGAATGTCCGTCGTGAACTCTGAAACGTACGTCAGGTGACGTTGCTGACGAGCCGACCACGGAGCTGTGGTCTTCGACATTGCGAAGGTAAGCAGCTTGTTGTCGACAAAAGCCGTGAAGGGACGTCCCTCTAACAAAAACCTGAAATGACGGATGGCCAGGAAAAGTGCCAGTAGCTCCCGGTCAAATGTGCTGTATTTTCTTTTGTTTTTTCTCAGCTGACGGCTGAAAAACGCCAGTGGTTGCCACGTGCCATTGACCCATTGCTCGTGCACTGCCCCGATGGCATAGTCGGACGCGTCCATAGTAAGGGCAATGGTGGCGCCTGGAAGAGGGTGCGCCAACATGGTTGCATCAGCCAAGGCCCTCTTGGTGTTCCCGAAAGCCTGGTCCATTTCGATTGTCCAGCCGACTGTGTCTTTGCCAGATTTGCCCTTGAGGACCTTGTACAAAAGTTGCATAAGTAGAGCCGCCTTGGGGACGAAACGGTGGTGGAAATTTACCATTCCCAGGAACTCCTGGAGAGCCCTGACGGTCTGCGGGCGTGGAAAAGACGTGACGGCTTCCACCTTCGTTGCTAGAGGGACAGCGCCATCCGAGGTGATACGGTGTCCCAGAAAGTCGATGGTTTGCAGGCCAAACTGGCACTTGGCCGGGTTGATGATTAAGCCATGCTGGCTAAGGCGTGTGAAGAGAGTACGAAGATGCCCGATGTGCTCCTCCTCGCTAGCACTGGCGATGAGGATGTCGTCAAGATAGACGAAAATGAACGGGAGATCACGGAGCACAGAGTCCATAAGCCGCTGGAAAGCCTGTGCTGCGTTCTTTAAACCGAATGGCATTCTCAGGAACTCGAAAAGCCCAAACGGTGTGATAACAGCGGTTTTTGGAACGTCCTGCGGATGAACGGGGACCTGGTGATAACCGTGGACGAGGTCGACCTTAGAAAAAATGGACTTTCCCGCCAAATGGGCCGAGAAATCTTGTATATGTGGGATCGGGTACCGATCGGGGGTAGTAGTGTTGTTCAGACGTCGGTAGTCACCGCAGGGGTGCCAACTGCCACCGGGCTTCGGCATGATGTGGAGCCGCTCCATTGTGTCAAACTCTGCCTTTGCCGCCGCGAGCTTGCTGGGTTCCAGCCTTCGGGCCCGTGCGTAAACCGGGGAACCCGTCATGTTGATATGGTGCTCCACACCATGCTTAGTGACCGAGGAAGAAAATGTTGGTCTGGTGAGCTCCGGGAACTCCCAGAGGAGATGAGTGAATTTATCTGACGATGGGTACGCACAGGCGACGGACCACTACACGGCGGTGCTGCGGTGGCAGGGGATCGAATTGAACGTGGCTGCATTGATGAGACGGCAGTGCCGGACGTCGATGAGGAACCCGTTCGCACAAAGGAAATCCGCCCCCAGGATGGCCTGCGAGACTTTGGCCGTGACGAATTCCCAAAAGAAGTGCCGACCGCCGAAGCTCAGTTGGACCCACCGCTTTCCGAAGATACGAATGGCCGCACCATTAGCTGCCTCAAGGGGAAGGCCGTGGGCCCCGGTTTGGAGGTCCAGCCTCGACGCGGGGAGGATACTGCATTGCGAGCCGGTGTCACAGAGAAAACGACGACCTGATGAGTCTGTGATGTGAAGGAGCTTCCCTGACGATCCAACGGACATCGCGGCCGCGGTGTGCCCTTTAGACCCGGTCCTCCTTCGCGAAAAACACCGCGGGAGATTTGTTGTTGTTTGTGTTTTGGGCGAAAAACTGCAGGGAGGACGGCAGCGTCTGGCTTTCGCGCCAAAACGTGCGTGGTAGCAGCACCAGCCCACCGCCTGAGGAGCTGGAGTCGCGTCTGTGGGGGTTGGGTGCCTCGTGGCTGCACAGCATTGTTGGGTTACCGTGAATATTTTGTCAGCTTCTGCCGCGAGTTCAGCGCAGTCTGTGATCGCAGAGCAGGCTAAGGCAGTTTGTACCGGTTCTGGAAGCTGACAGGAACAATTCTCTAAAGAGAAAACATTGCGGTTCGGCACCAAAAAGCGTGAGCATCTGGCTCATGAGCTCAGACGGTTTGGAGTCCCCGAGGCCGGGCATAGCAAGAAGTCTGCGAGCGCACTCCGACTTCGAGAGGCCAAAGACATGGAGCAACTGCGCCTTTAGAGTATCGTACTTGCCGTCATCTGGTGGGCTACCGAGGAGACTGATGATCCGCGAGGCTGTGGCGCTGTCGAGGGCGGAGACCACGTAGTAATACTGGGTCGAATCCGCGACGATGTTCCGAATTGCAAATTGAGCTTCAGCCTGAATAAACCAGGTGGCTGGCTGCTGCTCCCAGAATTGTGGCAGTTTCAGAGTCACGGCGTTCGTATCCATGACGAAATCTTCCACGAAAAAACGTTCGTAGAATTCGGGGTCACCAATGTAGGAACGGAGGTTCCTAGCGAAAAGGCTGAGTTTGACTCGGGCAATTAAAACAAACAATTTTAATGAAATTAAACTGGTTTAGACTGGAAACTGCTGGAACATATTGACAGTTGGTCTGTTCTCTGTGGAGACTCCACGAGGACAGTTGGGCTGATCCGTTGGATGACGTCATCACGTTCTTCCCGCCATTGTGAGGTCACGTGACTAACGGCATGATGTCATCACGTTAAAACCGCGCTGTAAAGGTAACTAGACATAGTACAGTTAAACAGAGTAATTAAAGGTACAGACACAGGTTATAACTACAATGCTGTTAAAGGAATTATGTACAAATGCTCTGAGTCCTTTGGTGGCTCCGCCACAATAGCAGTATTTCTTTGGGGATTCTGAACCCACTGCATAACTGAGCTGAAGATCATTCACGAGGGGCCTACAAGTAAAGATAGGTGTTTTGGTACACCTATCAATCTTCCGGACTTGTACCTGGATATGTCAGAGGGGACCTTTCTTCACTGCCTCTGCTACCCAAGACAAACTGCCACAGAGTCATGCCATCTTTTGCACACATCTTGATTAAAGACACTTCCTGTAGAAGTGAAGATTACTGCACCATGGATCCTTCATGCTACCAGATCCTTCTGAGCAACCCCTGGAGATATTTATCAATTCAGGCAGTCTGCAGTGTGCGCATGTACTGGGGAAGTGATCGTCACTATGCTTGCAAGGGGCAATCTCTTCACTTTTCCTGTGAAAATGAGGTATCAGCTGGGCAGGTTGCAGAGCCTTCATTGGGTAACAAAGTTCTCTTAGGTGCAGACTCATAAATGGTATGCTTGTGGGCATCAGGGCTTCATGGTGCCTAAGCTGCATGGCACACTTTTGTTGAAGGTGCAGCTGCCAGCTGAGGAACAGGAAATAGTTGTGGTGTCCAGTCCAAGGTGTTCCTTTGCTAATCCAAATGTGAACCGAACCGCCGCCCCCCCACCCCCCCCCCCCAAAAAATGAGTGTCAGAGCAGTGGGAGGCATTCAAGATTCAAGAGGGAGATACATGGAGTTCAGGGTGAACATGTTCCCACAAAGAAAAAGGGTAGAACTGCCAAATTTAGAGCCTCCTGGATGACTAGCTGCATACAGGGTAAGATACGGCAAAAAAGGGAAGCCTGTATCCGATATTGTGAGTTCAATACTGCAGAAAGTCTAGAAGAGTATAGAAAGTGTAGGGGTGAAATTAAGAAGGAAATTAGGAAAGCAAAAAGAGGGCATGAAAAAATACTGGCAAGTAGAATCAAAGAAAACCCAAAGATATTTTATAATTACATAAAGAGCAAGAGGATAACTCAGGAAAGAGTAGGGCCTATCAGGGACCAAAATGGTGATCTATGTGTGGAGGCGGAGGATGTGGGTGAGGTACTGAATGAATACTTTGCAGCTGTATTCATAAAAGAGGGGCACGATGCTGACGTTGAAGTTAAGGAGGAAGATAGTGAAATATTGGGTGGGATAAACATAGTAAGAGAGGAAGTATTAAGGGGTTTAGCATCCTTGAAAGTAGATAAATCGTCCAGGCCGGATTAAATATATCTGAGTCTATTAAAAGAAGCAAGGGAAGAAATTGCAGAGACTCTGACCATCATTTTCCAATCCTCCCTGGCTACAGGAGTGGTGCCAGAGGATTGGAGAACTGCTAATGGTTGTACCATTGTTTAAAAAGGGAGGAAGGGATAAACCGAGCAATTACAGGCCAGTTAGTTTAACCTCGGTGGTGGGAAAATTACTGGTATCAATTCTGAGGGACAGTATAAACCTTCATTTAGAAAGACGCAGATTAATCGAGGACAGTCAGCATGGTTTTGTTAAGGTAAGGCCGTGTCTGACTGACTTGATTGAATTCTCTGAGGAGGTAACAAGGAGGGTCGATGAGGGCAGTGCGTTTGATGTAGTCGACATGGATTTTAGCAAGGCTTTTGACAAGGTCCCACATGGCAGGCTGATCAAAAAAGTAAAAGCCCATGAGATCCAAGGGATAGTGGCAAATTGGATCCAAAATTGGCTCAGTGGCAGGAAGCAAAGGGTAATGGTTGAGGGGAGTTTTTGCAACTGAAAGGCTGTTTCCAGTGGGGTTCCACAGGGCTCAGTACTCGGTCCCTACTTTTTGTAGTATATATTAATGATTTAGACTTAAATGTAGGGAACATGATAAAGACATTTGCAGATGATACATGTGGTTGACAATGAGGAGGAAAGCTTTAGACTACAGGAAGATATCGATGAACTAGTCAGTTGAGCAGAAAAGTGTCAAATGGAACTCAATCCGGAAAAGTGTGAGGTAATGCATTTGGGAAGGGGCAACAAGGTAAGGGATTACATAATTAATGGGAGGATACTGAGAGGTGTGGAGGAACAGAGAGACCTTGGAGTGTATGTCCACAGATCCTTAAAGGTAGCAGGACAGGTCGATAAAGTAGTTAAAAAGGCATATGGAATGCTTTGCTTTATTAGCCGAGGCATCGAATATAAGAGCAGGGAAGTTATGCTAGAACTGTATACAACACTGGTTAGGCCACAGCTTGAGTACTGCGTGCATTTCTGATCACCACATTACAGGAAGGATGTGATTGCACTGGAGAGGGTGCAGAGGAGATTTACGAGGATGTTGCCAGGTCTGGAAAACTTCAGCTATGAGGAAAGATTGGATTGGCTGGGGTTGTTTTCCTTGGAACAGAGGAGGCTGAGGGGAGATTTAATTGAGATGTATAAAATTATGAGGGGCCGAGATAGAGTGGATAGGAAGGACCTATTTCCCTCAGAAAAGGGGTCAAGAACCAGGGGGCATAGATTTAAAGTAGTTGGTAGAAGAATTAGAGGGGAGATGAGGGAGATAAATTTCACCCAGAGGGTGGTGGGGGTCTGGAACTCACTGCTTGAAAGGGTGGTAGAGGCAGAAGCCCGCATCACACTTAAAATGTACTTGGATGTGCACTTGAAGAGCTGTAACCTACAGGGCTACGGACCTAGTGCTGGAAGGTGGGGTTAGGCTGGGTGGCTCTTTTCCGACCGGCACAGACACAATGGGCCGAATGGCCGCCTTCTGTGTCGTAATTTTTCTATGATTTTATGAAATAAGGCTACCCTTTTTGGTGCACATGCTGTAGCAGAACCTCCATCTTTTCAGTATCAAAGGGAGCAGTGTTGCCCATTTACATAAGAACATAAGAAATAGGAGCAGGAGTAGGTAATTTCGCCCTTCGAGCCTGCTCCGCCATTCAGTAAGATCATGGCTAACCACCTACCTCATCTCCATTTTCCTGAACTATCCCCATATCCCTTGATTCCCTTAATATTCAAAATCTACCGCTCTCTGTCTTGAATATACTCCATGACTGAGCCGCCACAGCCCTCTGGAGTAGAGAATTCCAAAGATTCACCACCCTCTGAGTGAAGAAATTTCTCCTCATCTCAGTCCTAAATGGCTGACCCCTTATTCTGAGACTATGACCCCTGGTTCTAGACTCCCCATCCAGGGTAAACATTCTCCTGGCATCTACCCTGTAGGAACTGGAGGAGGCCATTCAGCCCCTTGGGCCTGCTACATAGGAACCGGAGGTGGCCATTCAGCCCCACGAGCTTGTTAGAACATAAGAAATAAGAGCAGGAGTAGGCCATATGGCCCCTCGAGCCTACTCCGCCATTCAATAAGATCATGGCTGATCATCGACCTCAACTCCAATTTCCTGCCCGATCTCCATATCCCTTGATTCCCCTAGAGTCCAAAAATCTATCTATCAGCCTTGAATATACTCAAGGACTCGGCATGTACAGCCCTCTGGGGCAGAAAATTCCAAAGATTCACAACCCTCTGAGTAAAGAAATTCCTCCTCATCTCAATCTTAAATGGCCTACCCCTTATCCTGAGACTATGCCCCCTAGTTCTAGATACTCCAGCCAGGGGAAACAACCTCTCAGCATCTACCCTGTCAATCCCCTTCAGAATCTTGTATGTTTCAATGAGATCACCTCTCATTTTTCTAAACTCCAGAGAGTATAGGCCCATTCTACACAATCTCTCATCATAGGACAGCCCTCTCATCCCAGGAATCAATATACTGAACCTTTGTTGCACCGCTTCCAAGGCAAGTATATCCTTCCTTAGATAAGGAGACCAAAACTGTGCACAGTACTCCAGGTGTGGTCTCACCAAGGCCCTGTACAATTGTAGCAAGACTTCCTTACTCTTATACTCCAACCCCCTTACAATAAAGGCCAACTATGCCATTTGCTTTCCTTATTGCTTGCTGTACCTGCATGCTAGCTTTCTGTGTTTCTTGCATGAGGACACCCAAATCTCTCTGAACACCAACATTTGAAAGTTTCTCACCATTTAAAAAATATTCTGTTTTTCTATTCTTCCTACCAAAGTGAATAATCTCACATTTCCCTACATTATACTCCATCTGCCACCTTACTGCCCACTCACTTAGTCTATCTATATCCCTTTGCAGACTTTTTGACCCAGATATTCTGATCGTAGGCCCCCCGCGGGTGGAGGATTGCGATCTGGAAAAATCTGCGCCCTTCTCTGAGGGCTCCCGGGACACACACAATTCCGATGCTGGGCCTCTCCAAACTGCCGGTGTGCAGGGCCCACGTATCCCAGAGGCGCAGGTAGTTCGCAGTGTCCCTGGGATCACGTGGGCCATGGGGAGCCAATCACAGAAGGGAATCTCCCTTCATACATTTGACAGGAAGACCTGTCAAATATATGAATGGAGATTACCCCCAAAACATAGTAAAACTTCAAATACATTTTAAAAAATCACATTTTTAAGATGACTTGAAATTACAATAAATTAACTATTTTAAACAAAATTTTAAATTTTTGAAAAAATAATTAAAGTCCCTTCCGTTTAGGGAGTTGGTCACACCGCAGGTAAAGGCTGCACAGGCAGGAAGAGAGTGGGTGACCACCAGGCAGAGTAGTAGGCGCAGGCAGGTAGTGCAGGGGTCCCCTGTGGCTATCCCCCTCTCAAACAGATATACCGCTTTGGATATTGGTAAGGGCGATGGCTTATCAGAGGAAGGCAGCAGCAGCCAACTCCCTGGCACCGTGGGTGGTTCTGCTGCACAGGACGGGAGGAAAAAGAGTGGGAGAGCTATAATAATAGGGGATTCTATTGTAAGGGGAATAGCTAGGCGTTTCTGCGGCCGCAAACGAGACTCCAGGATGGTATGTTGCCTCCCTGGTGCAAAGGTCAAGGATGTCTCAGAACGGCTGCAGAACATTTTGGAAGGGGAGGGTGAACAGCCAGTTGTCATGGTGCATATAGGTACCAACGATATAGGTAAAAAACGGGATGAGGTCCTAAAAGCTGAATATAGGGAGTTAGGAGGTTAATTAAAAACTAGGACCTCAAAGGTAGTAATCTCAGGATTGCTACCAGTGCCACATGCGAGTCAGAGTATAAATAGAAGGCTATTTCAGATGAATACGTGGCTAGAGGAATGGTGCAAGGGGGAGAGATTCAAATTCCTGGGACATTGGAACTGGTTCTGCGGGAGGTGGGACCAGTACAGACCGGACGGTTTGTACCTGGGCAGGACCGGGACCGATGTCCTAGGGGTCTGCTAGTGCTCTGGGGAGGGTTTAAACTAAAATGGCAGGGGGTTGGGAACCTGAGCAGGGAGACCGAGGAAAGGGAAACAAGGATAGAAGCAAAAGAAAGGAAGGAGAAAAACAAAGGTGGCAGTCAGAGAAATCAAGGGTTTAAATCAAAAATCTAAAAGGACTAAGAGTGTTAAAAAAACAAGCCTGAAGGCCTTGTGTCTTAATGCGAGGAGCATTCATAATAGGGTGGATAAATTAGCTGCGCAAATAGAGGTAAACGGATATGATATGATTGGGATTATGGAAACATGGCTCCAGGGTGACCAAGGCTTGGAACTCAACATCCAGGGGTATTCAATATTCAGGAAGGATAGGCAAAAAGGAAAAGGAGGTGGGGTAGCATTGCTGGTTAAAGAGGGGATTAACACAATTGAAAGGAAGGATATTAGCTCTGATGATGTAGAATCTGTATGGGTAGAACTGAGAAATACCAAGGGGCAGAAAACGTTACTGGGAGTGGTATAGAGACCTCCAAACAGTAATGCGGAGGTTGGGGATGGCAGTAAAACAGGAAATTATAGACGCATGCAATAAGGGCACAGCAGTTATCATGGGTGACTTTAATCTACATATAGATTGGGCTAACCAAATTAGTAACAATACTGTGGAGGAGGAATTCCTGGAGTCTATACAAGATGGTTTCCTGGACCAAAATGTCGAGGAGCCAACTAGAGATCAGGCCATCTTAGACTTGGTATTATGTAATGAGAAAGGATTAATTAGCAATCTTGTGCGAGGCCCCTTGGGTCGGAGCGATCATAATATGGTAGAATTCTTCAGTAAGATGGAGAGTGAAGTAGTTGACTCAAAGACTAGGGTCCTGAATTTAAATAAAGGAAACTACGATGGTATGAGTCGCGAGTTGGGTAGGATTGATTGGGGAATGTTACTCAAAGGGTTGACGGTGGATAGGCAATGGCATAAGAACATAAGAAATAGGAGCAGGAGTAGGCCAATCGGCCCCTCGAGCCTGCTCCGCCATTCAATAAGATCATGGCTGATCTGATCCTAACCGCCAATCTACTATCACTGAACCATCTCCTGAATCTAACAGAATTAGACACACGAAATAGGAGCAGGATCAGGCTACATGGCCCCTGGGCCCGCTCCGCTACCCACAGGGCCATGACGGATCCGAACCTAGACTCCTGTCCAAATTCCTGCCCGTTCCCCATAACCCTTTATTCCCTTTACTTCTAGGAAACTGTTTATTTCTGTTTTAAATTTATGTAATGATGTAGCTTCTACAGCTTTTTGGGGCAGCATATTCCATGGACCTACCACCCTCTGAGTGAAGTAGTTCCTCCTCATCTCAGTTTTGAAAGAGCAGCCCCTTATTCTAAGACTATGCCCCCTAGTTCTAGTTTCACCCATCATCGGGAACATCCTCCCCGCATCCACCCGATCCAACCCCTTCACAATCTTATATGTTTCAATAAGATCGCCTCTCATTCTTCTGAACTCCAATGAGTAGAGTCCCAATCTACTCAACCTCTCCTCATATGTCCATCCCCTCATCCCCGGGATTAACCGAGTGAACCTTCTTTGTACTGACTCGAGAGCAAATATGTCTTTTCTTAAGTATGGACACCAAAACTGTATGCAGTATTCCAGGTGCGGTCTCACCAATACCTTGTACAACTGAAGCAATACCTCCCTATTTTTATATTCTATCCCCCTAGCAATGAAAGCCAACATTCCATTGGCCTTCTTAATCACTTGCTGCACCTGCATACTAACCTTTTGAGTTTCGTGCACCAGGACCCCCCAGATCCCTTTGTACTTCAGTACTTTCCAGTTTCTTGCCATTAAGATAATAACTTGCTCTACGATTTTTTCCTGCCGAAGTGCATAACCTCACACTTTCCAGTATTGTATTCCATCTGCCAAATCTCTGCCCACTTACTTAGCCTGTCTATGTCCCCTTGCAGGTTTTTTATGTCCTCCTCACTCACTACTTTCCCTCCCATCTTAGTATCATCTGCAAACTTTGATATGTTACACTCGGTCCCCTCCTCCAAATCGTTAATATAGATTGTAAAGAGTTGGGGACCCAGCACTGACCCCTGTGGAACACCACTAGTTACTGATTGCCAGTCCGAGAATGAACCATTTATCCCAACTCTCTGCTTTCTGTTAGATAGCCAATCCTCTATCCATGCCAGAATATTACCCCCAATCCCGTGATTTTTTATCTTAAGCAATAATCTTTTGTGTGGCACCTTGTCAAATGCCTTTTGGAAGTCTAAATACACTACGTCCACTGGTTCCCCTTTATCCACCCTATATGTTACTTCCTCAAAGAACTCCAGCAAATTTGTCAAACATGACTTCCCCTTCATAAAACCATGCTGACTTTGTCCTATTAAATTATGATTATCCAAATGTCCTGTTACTGTCTCCTTAATAATGGACTCCAATATTTTACCTACCACAGATGTTAGGCTAACCGGTCTATAGTTTCCAGCCTTCTGTCTACTGACCTTTTTAAATAAGGGCGTTACATTAGCAGTTTTCCAGTCTGCCGGGACCTTTGCTGATTCCAGGGAGTTTTGGAAAATTATTACCAATGCATCCACAATCCCTACCGCCACTTCCCTCAAGACCCTAGGATGTAAGCCATCAGGTCCAGGTGATTTATCTGCCTTGAGTCCCATTATTTTACTGAGTACCACTTCCTTAGTGATTTTGATCGTGCTTAGCTCCTCCCCCCCCCTATAGCCCCCTGTTTGTCCAGTGTTGGGATATTCTTAGTGTCTTCTACTGTAAAGACTGATACAAAATATTCATTCAGTGTTTTTGCCATCTCCATATTTCCCACCATTAATTTCCCGGTCTCATCCTCTAAGGGACCAACATTTACTTTAGCCACCCTTTTTCTTTTTATATAACTATAAAAACTCTTACTATCTTTTTATATTTTTTGCTAATTTACTTTCATAATCTATCTTCCCTTTCTTAATCTTTTTGTTACTTTTTGCTGTCTTTTAAAGTTTTCCCAATCCTCTATCCTCCCACTAGATTTGGCTACCTTATATGCCCTTGTTTTTAGTCGAATACTATCCTTAATTTCTTTACTTAGCCACGGATGGCTGTCTTTTCTTTTACACCCTTTTCTTCTCAGTGGAATATATATTTTTTGGAAGTTGTAAAATAACTCCTTAAATGTACACCACTGATCATGTATCGTCTTACACTTTAATCTATTTTCCCAATCCACTCTACTCAATTCCGCTCTCATACCTTCATAGTCCCCTTTATTCAAGCTTAGCACACTTGTTTGAGATCCAACCTTCTCACCCTCTAATTGAATATGGAAATCAACCATGTTATGGTCACTCATTCCAAGGGGATCCTTTACTAGGACATTTTTAATTAATCCTGTCTCGTTACACAGGACCAGATCTAAGGTTGCTTGCCCCCTGGTCGGTTCAGTTACATACTGCTCAAGAAACCCATCCCTAATACACTCAATGAACTCATCCTCAAGGCAGCCCTGCCCAATTTGATTTGTCCAATTAATATGATAGTTAAAATCCCCCATAATTATAGATGCTCCCTTATTACAAGCCTCAACTATTTCCTGATTGATACTCCGTCCAACAGAGTTGCAACTGTTCGGAGGCCTATAGACTACGCCCACTAGTGTTTTTTTCCCCTTATTATTCCTTACCTCCACCCAAACTGTTTCATTATCCTGATCTTTTGACCCAATATCATTTCTCTGTATTACGGTGATTCCTTCCTTTATTAACATAGCCACCCCACCTGCCCTTCCTTCCTGCCTGTCCTTCCTGATCGTTAAATAACCTGGTATGTTTAATTCCCAGGCATTGTCACCCTGCAGCCATGTTTCTGTAATGGCCACAAGATCATACCCATATGTAGTTATTTGTGCCATTAACTCGTCTGTTTTGTTACGAATGCTACGTGCATTCAGATAGAGAACTTTCAAATATGTTTTGTGACACTTAGTTCCTGCTTTTGCCCTTTTTATTACTTTACCTTTTACTCCATACCTTCTGCCCCTTCCTGACACACTTTGGTTTTTAATTTCCCCACTGCTACCTAAGTCTATGACCTTCTCTGTTGTCATTTTTATTATTTGCTCTCTAGGAACCTCCCCCCCACTAGTTAGTTTAAAGCCCTCTCTACAGCCCTAGTTATATGATCCGCCAGGACTCTAGTCCCAGCACTGGCCAAGTGAAGCCCGTCCCAACGGAACAGCTCCCTCCTGCCCCAGTACTGGTGCCAGTGTCCCAGGAAGCAAAACCCATTTCTCCCACACCAGTCTTTGAGCCACGCATTTAACTCTCTAATTTTATTTGTCCTAGCCAAATTCACTCGTGGCTCAGGTAATAATCCAGAGATTATTACCATTGAGGCTCTGTTTTTTAATTTGACCCCTAGCTGCTCATACTCCTTTAACAGAACCGGCTTCCTAGTCCTATCTATGTCGTTTGTACCAACATGGACCACGACAACTGGATCCACCCCCTCCCACTGCAAGTTTCTTTCCAGCCCAGAGGAGATGTCCTTAACCCTGGCACCGGGTAGGCAACACAGCCTTCGGGACTCTCGCTCTCGGCTGCAGAGAACTCTATCTATCCCCCTAATAATACTATCCCCTACCACTACAACATTTCTATTTACTCCCCCCTCTTGAATGGCCCCCCCGTTCCACGGTGCTGTGGCCAGGTTGCTCATCCTCCCTGCAGTCGCTGCTCCTGTCCCCACAGGGAGTAAGAACCTCGAACCTGTTGGTCAAGAGCAAGGGCTGCGGCTCCTCCAGCTCTACCTCCTGGATCCCCGTACCTGCCTCACTCGTAGTCACACCGTCCTGTCCCTGACCATGGGCTACATCTGAATTACTTAACTTCATAGGTGTGACCACCTCCTGATACACAGAGTCCAGGTACTTCTCCCCCTCCCTGATGTGTCGCAGTGTCTGAAGCTCAGACTCCAGCTCATCAACACGGAGCTGGAGTTCCTGTAGCAGCAGACACTTGTCACAGACGTAATCACCGTGAGCCTCAATGGGGTTCACCGGCTCCCACATCTCGCAACAGTAACACATCACCTGCTCCATTCTATGTAACTAATTAAATTTTTTATTGTTAGTTATGGACACCCTCTGCCCGATTTTAGATGCTAGTATCCCCATGAATTAATTGGATTTAAATTAAATCAATCCCTCTAGTTACACCAGTTAAATGGTTTACCAACGGTCACTCTGCACCAGAAAGGCCTTGGTACACCACAGCAACCTTAAAAACTATAAACCACAGACTTAAGTTTTAAAACAAGAGAAATACTCCAACCAATCACCTACCTGTTTTGTGGTGACGTCACACCTTGAATACTTTTGACCTCTCTCCTTGCCTGAGATTGGAGATTGGTGAGGCCTACCTGAGCCTCTGGGGCCTCTTGTAGTTGCTCTGCCGCGCTGCTCCGCTGCCGATGCCACACTGAGGCCTACCTGAGCCTCTGGGGCCTCTTGTAGTTGCTCTGCCGCACTGCTCCGCCTCCACTCCGCAAACATTCAAAGATTGCATGGATGAACTACAGAATTTGTTCATCCCTGTTGGGCATAAAAATAAATCAAAAAAGGTGACTCAACCATGGCTAACGAGGGAAATTAGGGATAGCATGAGATCCAAGGAGAAGACATATAAATCGGCCAGAAAAAGCAGTAAACCTGAGATTGGGAGCAGTTTAGGATTCAGCAAAGGAGGACAAAGGGATTAATTAAGAGGGGGGAAATAGAGCATGAGAGTAAGCTTTCAGGGAACATAAAAACTGACTGTAGAAGCTTTTATAGATATGTGAAGTCAAGCGTAGGTCCCTTGCAGTCAGAATCAGGGGAATTTATAATGGGGAACAAAGAAATGGCAGACCAATTAAATACATACTTTGGTTCTGTCTTCACAAAGGAGGACACAAATAACCCCCCAGAGATGTTGGGGAATATAGGGTCTAATGACAGGGAGGAACTGATAGAAATCAGTATTTGTAGGGAAATGGTGTTAGGGAAATTGACGGGATTGAAGGCCGATAAATCCCCAGGGCCTGATAATCTACATCCTAGGGTACTTAAGGAAGTGGCCCTAGAAATAGTAGATGCATTGCTGGTCATCTTCCAAAATTCTATAGACTCTGGAACAGTACCCATGGATTGGAGGGTAGCTAATGTTACCCCACTATTCAAAAAAGGTGGTACAGAGAAAACAGGGAATTACAGACCGGTAAGCCTGACATCGGTAGTGGGGAAAATGCTAGAATCCATTATAAAAGATGTAATAGCAGAGCACTTGGAAACCAGTGACAGGATCGGACAAAGTCAACATGGATTTACAAAAGGTAAATCGTGCTTGACTAATCTACTGGAATTTTTTGAGGATGTAACTGGTAGAAAAGATAAGGGCGAACCAGTGGATGCGGTGTATTTGGACTTTCGGAAGGCTTTCGATAAGGTCCCGCATAAGAGATTAGCATGTAAAGTTAAGGCACATGGGATTGGGGGCAAGGTACTGACTTGGATAAAGAACTGGTTGGCAGACAGGAAGCAAAGAGTTGGAATAAACGGGTCTTTTTCCAAGTGGCAGGCAGTGACTAGTGGGGTACCGCAAGGATCGGTCCTAGGACCCCAGCTATTCACAATATATATTAATGATCTAGACGAGGGAACTAGATGTAATATCTCCAAGTTTGCAGATGACACAAAGCTGGGTGGGCGTGTGTGCTGTGAGGAGAATGCCGAGAAACTCCAGTATGATTGGGACAGGTTGGGCGATTGGGCAGAAGCATGGCAGATGCAGTATAATATGGATAAATGCGAGGTTATCCACTTTGGTGGCAAAAACAGGAAGGCAGATTATTATCTGAACGGCAATAGATTGGGAGAAGGGGAAGTGCAACAAGACCTGGGTGTCCTTGTGCTCCAGTCGCTGAAGGTAAGCATGCTTGTGCAGCAGGCGGTTAAGAAGGCAAATGGTATGTTGGCCTTCGTAACGAGAGGGTTCGAGTACAAGAACAAGGATGTCTTTCTGCAGTTGTACAGGGCCTTGGTGAGACTACACCTTGAGTATTGTGTGCAGTTTTGGTCGTCTTATCTGAGGAAGGATGTTCTTGCCATGGAGGGAGTGCAGCGAAGATTCACCAGACTGATAGCTGCGATGGCAGGAATGGCGTATGAGGAGAGATTGGGTCGATTGGGCTTATACTCGCTGGAGTTTAGAAGAATGAGAGGGGATCTCATTGAAACTTATAAAATTCTAACAGGACTGGACAGACTGGATGCAGGAAGGATGTTCCCGATGGTCGGGGAGTCCAGAACCAGGGGTCACAGTCTAAGGATAAGGGGTAAGCCATTTAGGACAGCGATGAGGAGGAATTTCTTCACCCAGAGAGTAGTGAACCTGTGGAATTCTCTACCACAGAAGGCAGTAGAGACCAATTCGTTAAATATATTCAAGAAGGAGTTGGATATATTTCTTAAGGCTAAAGGGATCAAGGGATATGTGGAGAAGGCAGGGACAGGGTACTGAATTTGGATGATCAGCCATGATCTCATTGAATGGCGGAGCAGGCTCGAGGGGCCGAATGGCCTACTGCTCCTATCTTCTATGTTTCCATGTAAACTTACCTTTTTATCAAGTATTTTTAAATGATAAATCAGTGAAAAAAAATTTAAAACTTTTTTCAACTCTTATCCTGGTAAAAGCAGGCCTTACACCTGCTTTTACCTAGTGCCAGAATTGTAAGGGTTTTCTGCGGGCGGAGTGTCTCCAAAAAGCAGAACTATCCGCCCGCAGAGGCCCTTCTCCCGGGCAGCTGGTGGATCTGTCAAGAGCTTTCCTGCCAGATCGGAAATGCTGGTTTCCAACACATGCTTCCTACATGCCTGAAACCGGCATTTCCGATGTCCCTACGGGTGAGTACACAGCGCGTACCCACCCGTAGGGATCGGAATATCCAGCCCTTTGTGTTTTCCTCACAGCTTACTGCCCCACCTAGCTTTGTATCATCAGCAGACTTGGATACATTACACTCGGTCCCTTCATCTAGGTCATTAATATAGATTGTAAATAACTGCGGCCCCAACACTGATTCTTGCGGCACCCCACCAGTTACAGCCTGCCAACCTGAGAAAGATTTGTCTATCCCTACGCTCTGTTTTCTGTCCGTTAACCAATCCTCTAACCATGCTACTATATTACCCCCAACCCCGTGAGCCCTAATCTTGTGCAATAACCTTTTATGTGGCGCCTTATCGAATGCCTTTTGGAAATCCAAATATACTACATCCACTGGTTCCCCTTTATCTACCCTGCTAGTTACATCCTCAAAAAACTCTTTTAAATTTGTCAAACATGATTTCCCTTTCACAAAGCCATGTTGACTCTTCCTAATTATGTTATGATTTTCTAAGTGCCCTGATACCTCTTCCTTAACAATGGATTCCAGCATTTTCCTGACGACTGATGTGAGGCTAACTGGCCTGTAGTTCCGTTTTTTCTCTCCCTCCTTTCTTGAATAGTGGTGTTACATTTGCGACTTTCCAATCCGCTGGGACCATTCTAGAATCTAGGGAATTTTGGAAGATCAAAACCAATGCATCCACTATCTCTTCAGCCACCTCTTTTGGAACCCAAGGATGTAGGCCGTCAGGTCCAGGGGATTTGTCGGCTTTTAGTCCCATTAGTTTCTCTAGTACTTTTTCTCTACTTAGATTAATCTATGTTAAGTTCCTCACCCTCATTAGACCCTTGGTTCCCCACCATTTTTGGTATGCTTTTTGTGTCTTCTACTGTGAAGACAGATACAAAATATTCGTTTAACGTTTCTGCCATTTCCTTATTCCCTGTAATAATTTCTCCTGTCTCAGCCTCTAAGGGACCAACGTTTACTTTTGCTACTCTTTTTCTTTTTACATACTTGTGGAAGCACTTACAAGCCGCTTTTATATTTCTTGCTAGTTTTCTCATTCTATTTTTTCCCTTTTTATCAATTTTTTGGTCAACCTTTGCTGGTTTCTGAAACTCTCCCAATCCTCAGGCTTACTATTGTTCTTTGCAACATTATAAGCTGCTTCTTTCAATCTAATGCTATCCTGAACTTCTTTAGTTAGCCACAGTTGGATCACTTTTCCTGTGGAGTTTTTGTTTCTCAATGGAATGTATTTTTGTTGAGAATTATGAAATATTTCTTTAAATGCTAGCCACTGCTTATCTACCATTGGACAGAATAATATATTACCTTTTAATCTATTTTTCCAATCTACCTTAGCCAACTTGCCCCTCATACCTCTGTATTTGCCTTTATTTAAGTTTAAGGGGGAAAAATTTGGTGTCGCCCATTTTGGGGCGCTAATATTGGCCGGGCGCTAATTATCGCCTCCAACTGCAAAATTCGCCTCTATCACCCCTGGAGGTGATTTGAGTGTTAAATCAGGCGCTACACACCTCTCTTAAGTGCAAACATCAGGGAGTGAGGTGCTACCTCAGAACGCTACTGAAGCTCAGGCGATGCCAATTACCATGGAAGCCAGACAGACTGGTGCCGTCCAGTTCTTAAAGGGGAGGGGCCATCTTGCTGGCCAGCCACTCCCTGCTCATTGCAGCCTTGAGTTTCGGCCTGGAGAGACCTCTAAAGCTATTGTGTTGGAAGCACTAATGGATAGACCCACAGAAAGAGCTCGACACTTAGGAACCTTAAAAGTGGTGCTGAGGGCCAAAACTCCTTAAGACAGCGTTAAAACCAAAAATTTTGCTGACAAGAAAAGGCAGGAAGCGCCCTCCTTTAAATAGTGCTCCCCCAGCCCCTTCCCGACTTGAAAACGTTCCCCTCTACCTGTCGTTCCTAGCGGCAGGCGCTAAGGCAGGGGGCGTGACCGGGACGTTGCACACTTGACTGATGTCATGATCTGCGGGCGCAGGAGATCGTGGCAGTAGTATTTAGCGCCGCCGCAAAACGACTGGTCAATTTCGTGAGCGGCGCTAACATCGTCCGGGCGCAAAGCAACCGAATTTTTCCCCCAAAGACTCTAGTTTCGGACTTGGGCAAGTCACTCTCAAAATTAACGTGAAATTCTATCATATTACGATCACACTGCCCCAGAGGATCCTTTACTATGAAATTGCTAATTAACCCTGTCTCATTACACATTAAAAGATCTAAAATAGCCTGTTCCCTGGATGGTTCCATGACATATTGTTCTAGGAAACTGTCCTGAATGCATTCCATGAACTCGTCCTCCGAGACTACCTTTGCCAATTTGATTTGTCCAGTCTATATGAAGATTAAAGTCCCCCAAGATTATTGTATTACCTTTGTTGCAAGCTCCTACTATTTCTTGATTATCATTCTGTCCAATGGTACAGCTACTGTTAGGGGGCCTATATACTACTACTACCAGTGTTTTCTGCCCCTTGTTATTCCTTATCTCTACCCATACTGATTCTACTTCCTGATCTTCCGAGGAGCTGAGATCCTTTCTCGCTACTGTCCTTATGTCATCCTTTATTATCAGGGCTATTCCCCCTCCTTTTCCATTCTGCCTGTCTTTTCGAAACGTCAAGTACCCTGGAACATTTAGTTCCCAACCTTGGCCACCTTGCAACCATGTCTCTCTAATGGCTGTTAGATCAAACCCATTTATCTCTATTTGTGCCACTAGTTCGCCTATCTTGTTATAAGTGCTTCGTGCATTCAGATAAAGTGCCTTTAATTAAAAAAATTTACCATTATTCCCTGCTTTGACCTTATTCTCTGCTGCACTGCTACTGTTAAACTCTCTGGCCTAGAAATTCGGTTGTGGGTTCGCCAGGGGCGCTAAGTCCCCCTGCGCGCGCCAAAAATTCAGTAGCGCCGCGCCCAAATGGCTGCCGGCGCTACTAGAGGGTGTCAGCGCCTCGAAATGGGCGCTGAGTGCCGCATTGCGGCGCAATTCCGGCGCTGCGGCACCCGATGCGGTGCGGCAGGCTGGGGAAGTGCAGGCCTCCTCCTTCAGTTAAGGAGGAGCTGCCTGCACCCGCCCGCTGGCCGTTCAAATGTTCAGAAAAATGAGCCCGGCACCTCGGACAAGTGCCGGGCTTGCAGGCCAGACGCATCTGTTCCGCGGGGGGGGGGTGGAGGAGTCCGGGGAGGGAGGTGCGGGCAGGCGGCCGGCGGGAAAGCGGCCGGCCGCCGCGCGACCTTAATGCGCCGGCGCTAACTCCTGCAAGACTCGGTTGCCAAAGTCTTAGTTACGGGCGAGGCGGCCGCAACTCAATTTCGGCGCTGGGGCCCGTCACCACGGCAACCGGGACGCTGCGCACACCGATGACGTCATCGGTGCCGGCGCAGCGAAACCGGTGTAACGCCGACGGAAGGGCCCCACTGAATTTGCCAACTGGCCATAACTCTGGCGCTAGGCCCTCCAGCGCCCCAAATGGGGCGCTAAGCCTAGTGAATTTCTAGGCCTCTGTCCCTTCCTGTCACACTCTGTTTATTTTTACCCAAATCGCTGCACTGCTCAATTTCCTTGACCTTTCTCTTTAGATTTCTAAATTCCCCCTCACCTGACCCTTAGGTAAGCTAAAGGTAGGTGATCTATATTTATAAAGATCTTGAAGGCTTACAATAGGAAATTGAAACATTTTGTATTGTAATGCCACAATCACAACTGTGACCATTTGGCTTGCAACTTTATTATACCTTTCGATCCTGCTGTAGCACCAAGCATCCTGAAAATCCACATTGGTGCTATTTTCCTTTGTTCTCTTGATTTAGTGAAGGTGTCTGAAATGTGTAACCTTTTACATTCTTTGAGTAAACATTTTTGTGGGTCGCAGTAAGGGAATATCGGGGGTTGCAGTTGAAATTTTTCTTCTGGTTGTGTGACTTAACTTGGCCATCATATTTGGAGTATATTTCCGCAAGAAAAATAACTTAAAGGTAGGTAATTTATATTTATAAAGGTCTTCTTTGATATACAATCTCTGCTAGTGCCAAAGCTAAGAAGTTAGGAAAAGTCAGCAAGGCTGCATTCCCAGCACGGAACCTCCTTCAATGGAAGCGTAAGTCACATGACTCCCCCTTAGTGTGAGGTGCTGTGCCAAGAGCACAACCTCTGAATTTACCCTGTTGTTTTCAGTTTAAATCAGATCTCGTAAAACAATGATATGATTTCTCCCCATTCTGTTTTATTTTCGGATGATGAATTATCAAGAATCTAGCATTTTGTATTACATTTTCACACTGGGAAATATGTAAATGTAAATATTTATTTTCTCTCAACAGTTAAATTGATTTTTTTGTACTGTCAGTTTTCAAGTATCACTCAGTTTCAGAGTAATACAAAAAGTTAGATAAAACTGTTCTATTCGCTCTATTATAGAAAATGCTGAAGGAAAGCGTCAGAGAAAACCAACTAAGAAGCTGTTGGAATCAACAGAAGATTTTGATCAGCTGTTTATTCCAAAAAAGAAATTCAAACGAGATTTTCATCACTCATTTAAGGTAAGTGTCGTGACTTTTTAAAAATCATTTAATTTTTAAAAAATGTTTCACAAATTGAACATATGGAAAAATTATATAAACTGTTCGGCAGTGGTGCAAAATTCTACAAATCACCAAGGTTCTTGCTGTGAAGTTTTGGGCTCTGGATCTGTGGGATGAAGTAAGTTGTATTGTTACAGTATGTTTTTTTGCCATTAGACAGAGGGCTATCATTTTCAAAGTCCATGTCACACAGCAGCAAAAACACAGTACTACAGCATCACAATACTTTGTAGATTGTTGTAATGTTGTGTTTTATGCCAGTGCTGAGTTATAATCTACTGTGACCATGTGAAATTGGCAGGGTAGATTTTCAGGTATAGATGCAGTTTACTCCCAGATGTTTAGAAACTGATGATAAAGCTTACCCGAGGTATAGAGTACAAAAACAAGACCACTCGGCTCCCGACCTTATTACAGCCTTGGTCCAAACCTGGACAAAGGAGCTGAATTCCAGAGGTGTGAGGTGAGAATGACTGCCCTAGACAAAAAGGCAGCATTTGACCGAGTGTGGCATCAAGGAGACCTCATAAAACTGAGGTCAGTGGTAATCGGGGTGAAAACTCTACACTGGCTGGAGTCATACCTAGCACAAATGAAGAAGGTTGTGGTGGTTGAAGGTCAATCATCACAGCTCCAGGACATCATGGCAGGAGTTCCTCAGGGCAGTGTACTAGGCTCAACCATCTTCAGCTGCTTCATCAATGACCTTCCCTCCAACATAAGGTCAGAAATGGGGATGTTCGCTGAGGACTGCATAGTGTTCAGTGCCATTCACAACTCCTCAGATAATGAAGCAGTCCATGCTTGCATGCAGCAAGACCTGGACGACGTTCAGGCTTGGGCTAATAAGTGGCAAGTAACATTCGCGCCACAGACGTGCCAGGCAATGGCTATCTCCAACAAGCGAGAGTCTAACCACCGCCCCTTGACATTCAATGGCATTACCATCGCCGAATCCCCCACCATCAACATCCTGGGGGTCACCATTGACCAGAAACTTAACTGGACCAACCGTATAAATACTGTGGCATCAAGAGCAGGTCAGAGGCTAGGTATTCTACGGCGAGTGCCTCACCTCCTGACTCCCCAAAGCCTTTCCACCATCTACAAGGCACAAGTAAGGAGTGTGATGGAACACTCTCCACTTGCCTAAATGAGTGCAGCTTCAACAATACTCGAGAAGCTTGACACCATCCAGGACAAAGCAGCCCGCTTGATTGGCACCCCATCCACCACCTTAAACATTCACTCCCTCCACCACTGGCATACCGTGGCTACAGTGTGTACCATCGACAAGATGCACTGCAGCAACTCGTCAAGGCTTCTTCGGCAGCACCTCCCAAACCTGCGACCTCTTCCACCTAGAAGTACAAGGGCAGCAGGTGCATGGGAACACCACCACCTCCAAGTTCTCCTCCAAGTCGCACACCATCCTGACTTGGAAATATATCGCCAATCCTTCATTGTCCCTGGGTCAAAATCCTGGAACTCCCTACCTAACAGCACTGTGGGAGTACCTTCAGCACACGGACAGCAGCGGTTCAAGAAGGCGGCTCACCACCACCTTCTCAAGAGCAATTGGGGATGGGCAATAAATGCTGGCCTTGCCAGCGATGCCCACATCCCATAAACTAATTAAAAAAAAGATTCAAAATACAGTGGAGCTGCTCATTTTGATGTTATCATGCCTTTGACCAGAATGGCCACAAACAAATTTTCTATCTCTGATGAACCTCTCAAGGTTTGAATGGGTTTTGATGAATTAGAGTCTAAATTACATGCATTCCACTTATTTAACAGCTTCAAGTGCTGGGAAATATAGATTATTGCTAAAACATTTATTTTGTTGGACAGAATATTACATAATGTTTAAGGAACCCATTAAGGAACAGACTCTCTCTTATTGAACTACTTTTCGTAGATTGATTTGAGTTGAGTTGTCTTTGACATCCAGTTACAGTCAGCTCACATCTGCCTTTGCTCCTACCTCTGACCTTCTGCCACTGAAACCCTCATCCATGCCTTTATCACCTCTCGATTCGACTACAGTGTTCTCCTGGCCAGCCTCCCATCCGTCAAGTTCCGTAAACTTCAGCTCATCCAAAACTCTGCTGCCCGAATCCTATCCCCAGTCCTTGCTGACCTATACTGGCTCCTCGTTCCCCAATGCCTCCAATTTAAAATTCTCATCCTCATATTTAAATCCCTTCATGGCCTCGTCCTTCCCTATCTCAGTAACCTCTTCCAGCCCTCCCCCATCTTGGTTTCTCTGACTCTAGCCTTTTGTGCATCCCACCTCATCGTTTTCAGCCGTCGGTAAGCCCCATGCTTTGTAATTCCCTCTCTAAACCCCTCTACATCTCCACCTCCCTCTCCTCTTTTAAGACCCTCCTTAAAACCTACCACTTTCACCAAGCTTTTGGTCACCCCTTCCTAATATCCCTTCCTTTGTCTCAGCATCCATTTTTGTCTGATTTTTGCCTCCTTGAAGCTTGAGGTGATTTTCTACGTTAGACATAAATGCTGCAACAGTCTGTCATCAATGCTTTAGATGTGTGAGTAAGAACTAAATGTGCCAGAGTGCGAATATCAGATATTCCAGTGAGCTTGCAGTCTACCATTGCAGATCCCAGTTACTGGGATCCTACTTTTTAATGATTGTAAAATGATCACTTTGTAGTGTTTCGAAAGCAGCATAAGACGCTAAAAATAACGACAGCCGTGTTCACCAAAATACCACACCAATCTAAGGCATTTGGCAGGTGGAGCTCCTTTTGTGTCACAGGAGGTTTCCCACCAGCATTCCAGGATTTTAAACATTCAGGCATGGATCGTAGAAAGGCCCGAAAAGAAAATAGTTCTATCTGCTTCCACACACCAGCAGTGACTTATCATTGCTACCTTCCCTGGTAGAAATTGCCAGTGGAGGGCCCTATCCAGTGATTTTTACTCTTTCCCCCCCCCCCCCCCCCCCCAATCACAGCATCAACCATTTCTTAAATTATTTCAGGGTTTTTGTCTCCACTACCTTACCCAGAAGTCCATTCCATATATTGATTGCTTTGTGTGAAATAGAACTTCATAACATTAGTCCTAAATTTTCCTTATGCTAGTTTAATTCTGTCTCTTTTTGCCCTACTGTCCTGGCTGACTTTGAAGTGATATTCTGAATTTACTTCCTCTATACTGTTTTCTATCATATACTTCTATAAGGTCACCTGTCAGATGTATTCTTTGAAGGTCGAAAAGTCCCTGTTTCTCCAATCTTTCCTCATATCTCATTCCTCTGACAGTAAGGATCGGTCTAATGGCTTGTCTCGGTGACATGAACCAGAAAAAGTACTCAAGGTGCAGTCTGATGAGGGCACTGTCTAGTTTAATAATGACTTCTTCTGACTTGTACTCTATGGTTTTGCCTTCATCAATAAGCATTCTATTTTCTTTGCTGCTTTCTGATGCATAGGCCCAGAATTTGTGGTGGGTAATAACAGCGAACTAACCGCACTCGTTATTACCCCTTTGAAACTGAAATTTCTCCATAATGATGAAAATTACAATTTTTAAGAAACTTTACGAAGCATATTTTTTAAAAGATTGTTCATATTTATTTCAGGTTTACCTTTTCCCCATGTGAGAGCCCCAATATTTGTTTTGCTCTCTAACATTTTTAAAAAGTCTGAATAAAAGCAACTTCTACAATTCCTGGTTCCCTGTCTGAGAATTCTGCATTGCGATTGGCTGCTTAGACAGCTTGTTGACGTCGCAGCAGCTCGCACTAGGGACTCCCCACTATTCTACACTGATCTGACTTGAGCATCGAGAAAGGCAAACTTCTTGCCACAGATCTTTGTGGGCAGCTTTCTTTGGGGCCAGCGGTGAACGCTTTTGCTTCGCCGCTGACCGCAAATTCTGGGCCATAGTGCTTGGACATGTTGAGCAGCAAGTTACGAGTCTTGTGGGTGCAGGAAAAGTATTAGGTGTAATTATTGATCATTTTAAAATCCTGAATCATTTTTTCTCTATTGTTTCTCCAGTGAAAGCTCTCATAACTTTAGTACCTAAGTACGTGAATCAATTTTCGTGCTTTTCCCTGAACCCTTTAATAATGTGAATCTAAGCAGATTATTTAACTCAGGCTGTGATTGCCACACAAAATTACCAAATAATGCTTTGAGATTACAAGATATATTTGTTTCTCCTATACAGAGTAGTAGATATGTGGAATAGCAAAAGTAGTTAAGGATGTATCAATTAGCTCCTTAAAGAGTTGGCCGACTACCTATGAAAAGCTAAATTTAAAAAGCTTTTAAAAGCTAAATGGATAGGATTGATGTTAATCATCAAATACTGAGGAAAGATGATGCTTCATGCCTTGCTTCGTACCCCAGTCCTAATAGATGTCTTAGCTCTAACTCTGCTCTTGCAACCCGGAGCCATTCCTACCACATTTCTTTTATTTTGGCTTGGTAATCTAGACTTTCGAGAATTACTCTTGCAAAGGATAATCAAAGCGTACTCTACCTTTGTCTAACTAACTATGACCCATTTCTATTGGATTCCTTCTGGCCATGCCTCCCAATCTAACTAAGTAACCTCTAGTTCTGCTTAGGAAAGCAATATACATTCCTAGATTCCTCTTGCACTGTGCAGGTAAGCAGGATCCACTGTTCCTGGATTCCTTTTATTTCAGATGTAACCTGAGCTATACTTCTACGGGATTGCTTTTACTCGAGCTTTGTAACTAGAAACAATCTGGTCCGAGTCAATTTGCTTCACGTCTACAGGTCTCAGTCCAAGTTGAATGGATACATGCTGCTTCAGGCTAGCATCCAAGTGGAAGATCCTTTGGTTAGATGAGGTTTGTCTCTGGGTCGGATGGGCGCGTTCTAGCTCAAGTCAAACTAAATTAAATATTTTATTGAGGCTGGTTTGAGGATTCCTATAATTGACTACTTACTGTTGGAATTTGACAGTGTTACTAAGTTCTGGAGGCTGAATTGATATTATTCCTCTTTACAGCTCTCCCTACAGTCTGAAGCCAGACATGTAAAGAAGCTTCAAACCACAGTAATTGGTCCTGTGCCACAGTCTGTCAAGTGCCATTCAGGTAAGTGAGCTAGCTGTAGTGATCACACTGCATTTAACAGTAATTGAGGTGTCGAGGCTTTCAAGAATTAAAGACAAAGTTACTTTTGAGTACTGTAAAAGTTTTAACATGTTATTCTACTAGCATAGATCTTTGGTTTTGTTCTTTCTTCATTCCAGCATTTCTTTGGTTTTGTTCTTTCTTCGTTCCATTCATTCATATTGCAGGAGTAATCCCAGGGTCTACAGGAAAAATCAGTGAAGATAATAGTCCCTTCAAAACATTTTTGATGACTCAATGCTACCTGAGTGATCGCCCCTCCCCATATCACAGGCATTTACGCATAAGTTCAATCCTTAGTCAGATGGTTGTATAACACCCCTGTGATGAAGTTTTGTTTGTGTTTACAAACAGGATAGTTTTTTATTTTCTGTAATAAATATTGAGAAATAAGTTCCCAAGTGATGGACGAATTCCTCTGTAACTTAAACCTTGCAAGGACCAAACCTCTCAAAGAAGTACAAAATGCTTACTCTGCCCCATATTATGTAAGTACTCTATTTGGGAGGTTAACTGGTCACAATCAATGTCAACGATGCTTACAGCAATGTCAGAATCTGTCCCAATTATTGGAAGTTTGAGGCTCTATCCAGGGAAGGAACTACATAGTATACTTCCTTCCACTATCATATCTGCTCTGAGTGTTTATGAAATGCCTGTTCTTCATTGCAGCCTAACTATATCTTCAGCACATGTATACTGATCGCTTTTAAAATATTGTCACCACAGAATGCCTTGTTGGGGGTCAACACAGTTGCTCTGTCTGCATCTGTCAAGGCCTCTGGCTTCTTGGCAACTAACAGAATTCTCAGTTGGACTTAGCAGAACTTGATCATATTTATCGGCATTCACTTAAGGACCACTCTGGGAATTATTTCCTTACCAACAATTCTCATTCCCCGGAGTATAGAATTCACTCATCTCCACCCCCCACCGCCCTACCCCCCCCCCCCCCCACTTCCCCCGAAAGAAAGTTGCATATTTCTAATGAATCCAACATTACTTGTTCTTTGCTGATGGTAGCAGCCAGTTATATGGTAACGGAAGAGAATTTTTAATGATTTGTGTTTTCACAAGTCTCTGAATTGCCCCCCTTTATCAGTTAGGAATGTTAGGCCTCTGGTGGTACGCCCTGAACAGAATATTTTTTTCAGATTACAAACGTTGCTAAAATACTCGCAGCCTGGTTGGCCTTGTTAGATTTTTCCATCTGGTTCATGCCAATGTGCCATAAGAAGAACATAAGAAGTAGGAGCAGGAGTAGGCCATACGGCCCCTCAGGCCTGCTCCGCCATTCAATAGGATCATGGCTGATCCGAACCTAGACTCACGTCCACTTCCCTGCCCGCTCCCCGTAACCCCTAATTCCCTTATCAGCTAGGAAACTGTCTACCTCCGTTTTAAATTTATTTAATGTGCCCCTCTCTTAGCAGACAACAGTAGACTGCGTTATTCACAAATAAAGTGAAATTTGTTAATTGTTCCAGTGTTAAAGTGCTGGTAACCATTAGTGTTGGAACCACTCTTTTAATTCAACAGTTAGGCAGTGTAGAGAACATATAGCAAATCTCTTAAATCAGTTGATAATTCGCCTATATGACTGATTCATTCGGAGATGTCACAGATGATTTTCAAGAATGAGATTATCCAAATTGGATGTGTTTGTAATGTTGGACAACAAACAATGTACCTTACTGCTTCAGAACTAGGGTAAGGCATACATGGAAGCTTGATAGCCTGTTATTCTTAATCTAGATGGAAATTTTTGTACAAGTTTCCCTCTGTTTTCTCTACGAGTATTTAGAAATGAAGATGTTGTTAATCATCTGATACCACATATTGACCTTTAGAGGTCATGGCTCTCTTTGTTCCTGGTACTAAAATTTCTAACCAAATCTCACTTTCTTGTAGGAGAGATCTGCTAACCTGATTGTTGGGCTAGTTCTTCCATTTTTAGCAAATTTCAGCTTGACTACTTGGTTACCGAAAACGGGAATTGCTGTCAATAGGGCCTATGCCATCTCTGCAGATACTTTAATGACATGTGGAAAATCTTCCATCAATAACATTTATAATACTAATGGGAAGAAATTTGCCTGATGTTGCTCCATTGGGTCCTTTGTCATGTTTTGGGTTTCCTTCCATATCTCTAAACCTAGGTTTAAAACCAGTTCTTATCAGAAAAAATGTTGCAGCGTTCATAGTTCTCAGAATTATTCACTTGAGGAATGTTGACTTATATCCATTTTCATGAACGATTTGGAAACCAATCCTATTCATATTCCTCCAACTGTTCCTTACGTTTTGAACTTTTTCTCCTTTTGAACCTATACGTTGTAAGCTGAAATTCTTGAATTGAAAGATTGCTTTCCTGATGGTGTTAGTTTCAATGAAAAGAGTTAGTGAACTACAGCCTTATCTGTATGTTAACAAAGCTGACCTCAAACCATATCTGAAATAGAAACATAGAAAAATAGGAGCAGGAGGAGGCCATTCGGCCCTTCGAGCCTGCTCTGCCATTCAGTATGGACATGGCTGATCCTCTATCTCAATACCATATTCCTGCTCCCCCCCCCCAATACCCCTTGATGCCTTTGTGTCCAGAAATCTATCTAGCTCCTTCTTACATATATTCAGTGACTTGGCCTCCACAGCCTTCTTTGGTAGAGAATTCCACAGGTTCACCACCCTCTGAGTGAAGAAATTTCTCCTATTCTCAGTCCTAAATGTCCTACCCCGTATCCTGAGACTGTGACCCCTCATTCTAGACCCCCCCCCCCCAGCCAGGGGAAACATCCTCCCTGCATCCAGTCTGTCTAGCCCTGTCAGAATTTTATACATTTCAATGAGATCCTAAATTTATGCCTTAGGAAGAAATTAATCTGATCCTTTCATTCCCCTCTACCTCAAGTCTGAGATGGAGTGTAAATACTATTTTGTAGATGTAAATAGAATATTGGCTTACATTGATAGAACAGGAGCTATCCTTAAGGCTCATCAAGTATTTCTTTTGATATGGCTGCACCAGAAGAATTGTTGCCTTATGAAAACAAAGGTTAACAAAGTGGTTGGGATCTGTTCTACATTGCTTGAGAAAGCCTTCAAGTTAAATGAAACCTCCCACTATTCAGCAGTTTTGATTTCAGCTGGAGTAGATTTATGAAATGTATTAATGTCGTCCAAAATTTGAAGCATCCATAATACCTGGAAGTACATAATTTTCTTCATCAAAACAAGTTAGTAAACTTCGTTCTTTGGTATCTGATTTTCCCACACATCTTGCGACGTGAAGATAGTACTGTCCTTTGTTGTTGTCCCACTTTCCTATCCATAATATTGTTGGGAGTTCTTTCTGGCTTAGGAGATCATTGTTCCTTCATTCTATGCAACAACTCAGTAGTTTGAAAGAGAGTACTGCTTTCATGTCTGTATGTTAAAAGGCCTATAATGTTACAGAACTAAGGATCTTTGTATGTGTATATGTTCTGCAGAGCTAAGACTTTAAGCTTCTCAATTTCCAAGGAATGCTTAATGCTTTGGAGGTAGATTGCCTTTTGCTGCCAGCTTACAATGTGTTCTTTCTTTTGCAAGGTCGGAATCTTTGCATATGAGCAGTTCCCACTACCAAGAGAAGCTTAATATATTTAATATCACTTCACATCTGAAACACAGGCACTTGAAGTAATCCCCAAATCTACACAAAATATTTTTTGTGTTCACTACCTTGGTCCACAGTCCTGGGCAGAGTCACCAACTATGTCCTCTGTGACTGCAACTGTGACACTCTATGACCTTCTTGACTTCTGCAGCATTCATTGGGTCAATTATGCTATCGTCCTCCGTGGTCCACCTCAGTGGGACTGCTCGGGCCTGGATCCGCTCCTACCTGTCCCAAAGCAGTCGGAGTATCTCCTGCAATGGCTTTTCCTTCAGTTCCCACGTGGTCATCTTCAGAGTTCTGTAAGGATGCATCTTTCATTCCATCTTTCTCATCCATGTACTGCCCCTCGGTGACATTGTCTATAAGCATAGGGCTGGCTTCCACATGTATGCTGACAAGGTGTAGCTCTCCACCACTTCCCTCAACCCCACAACCATCACTATATTTCACACTACCGGTCTGACACTTATGTTGTGGATGACTCAGAATTTGCCCAATTAAGCATTGGAAAGACTAAAGCCATAATTTATTTTGGCCCCCACAGAATCTTTGCCATCGACTCAAACATCCACCACTCACAGTGAAAAGGTTGCAAGAGAAAAGCAGATTAAGTTCAAAATTAAATCGACTCTAATTTGTTCAGTCCTTCAGCAATTTTGTATGCAAGGTAGCTGTTGCAATTTAGATGCATACTAATATGATGTCCCAAAGCACTTCATATCCAGTGAATTACTTGAAGTGTGTTTATGGATGGTAGAAGATAAATATCGTGTGCCATAACAACAGAAGGCATTGTAAGGGCATGTAAGCATCTCTCAAAATTAATCCTTGTGAATTTGCTAGAGAATCTTTACACAGGAGGAGGCCAGACTTTTGTCTCTGTCTATTCCATGACCAACAGCTTTGTATTTTATGCAAAGGTACAAATCTGTGGAATTATTTTACCCTATCCATTTACCATTTATTTTGCAGTGGGAATAAATCCGGACTTGTGCACTGGCAATAGTTATTTTCTTGGTTTTAAAGTGGCACACCTGCTGCAACAACTGTTCTGTTCAATACAAATCATACATATTTATAGCACATGTACAGTTAAAAAAGAAAACAAAATTAAAATAAGAGCTTTATAGTTGCTTACGGTTACATCTTACTCTGATGTTATGTCGGTCAGCCTAGTGTATGGACATGTAGTTTCATTAGTATCTAATCTGATAGAACATCTGATTGAAATGCAAGGAGACTGAAATGGTGGAATGAAGCACAAGGTCAATTCCAAAGGTTTTTATTCATCTCACGTAGACAAAGTTCTTGTAATGAACTAGAGGTCGGTATTAGGAACACTGCTCTTTTTGATGTATATTAATGACCTGGGGTATAGGAGGCAAAATTTGCACACGTTACAAAAATGTAGTAACCAATGAGGAGAGTAGCAGACTTCAGGATGACATAGACTGGTGAAATGGGCAGACACATGGCAGATGAAATTTAATGCAGAAAAGTGCAAAGTGATGCATTTTGGAAGGAAGAATGAAGAAAGGCAGCAATATAAACTTAAATGGTACAATTTTAAAGCGGGTGCAGGAACAGAAAGACCTGGGGGTTAACATGCACAAATCTTTGAAGGTGCAGGACAAGTTGATGAAACTTTTTTTTTTTAAAGCATGCGGGATCCTGGGCATAGAGTACAAGGGCAAAGAAGTTATGCCAAACCTTTATAAATCACTGGGTAGGCCTCAGCTGGAGTATTATGTTCAATTCTGGACACCACACTATAGGAAGAATGTGAGAGGTTTGGAGAAGGAGCAGAGGTAATTTATTAGAATGATACCATAGATGGGGGACTTCAGTATGTGGAAAGACTGGAGAAGCTGGGATTGTTAGAGATTCTCTTTAGAGCAGAGAAGGTTACGGGAAGATTTAATGGAGGTGTTCAAAATTATGAAGGGTTTTGATAGAGTAGATATGGAGAAACTATTTCCACTGACAGGAAGGTCGATAACCAGAGGACACAGTTTTCAGATAATTGGCAAAAGAACCAAGTGGGAGATTAGGAGAAATTTGTTTATGCAGTGAGTTGTTATGATCTGGAATGCACTGCCTGAAAGGGTAGCGGAAGCAGATTCACTAGTAACTTTCAAAACTGAATTGGATATATACTTAAAAAGGAAAAAAATTGCAGGGCTATGGGGAAAGAGCGAAGCAGTGGGACTAGTTGGATAACTCTTTCAAAGAACTGGCACAGGCACAATGGGCCGAATGGCCTCCTGCGCTGTATGATTCTAGGATTCTTTTAAAAATGACGTGCAGATGCCTTGCCAACAAAAAGCAAAAAAAATTCCCCTATTTTGGTGGAATTGATCGAATTTCCTTTGTTTTTGTACACAAATGATGTTGGCACCCTTCGTGTTTTATTGGCTATATATGTATGATGGAATAAAGAAAGCAATAGACCCTTCAGACAAGAAGATTGCACCACTCTCATCCCACAATGGAAACATCATCACTGCCAGAGGCAAGTGGTTGGAAAGCTGGGTAGAATACTACCATGAACTTTATTCACGTGAAACTACTGTTTCTGAAAAGGTATTAAATGTGATTCCCAAGCTTCAGACCATCAAGGCGCTTGATATAGAGTCATCTATAAATGAGCTTGAAAAGGCAATCATCTGCTTCACATCAGGAAAGGCTGTAAGAAAAAATGGAATTCCAACTGGAGTACTGAAACTAGACGGGCAGGTTGTGCTTAAATATTTGCATAATGCCTTGCTTGCTTGTTGGAGGAAAGGAGAGTTACCACAAGACATGAAGGATTTCAACATCATTCCATTGTACAGCATTTTGTTGCACCAGAGGTATAAATGAGCCAATACTATGACAGTGAATGCCCTGGATATTCAGGTGCTGAGGCATGCCTATGGTGCTTAGCGCGCTCCAGTGAAAATACAAGCACAAAGGGGACTGGGAGCTAGCGAACATAAGAATTAAAGCCATAGAATCATTAGGAGCAGGAGTAGGCTGTACGGCCCCCTGAGCCTGCTCCGCCATTCAATAAGATCATGGTTGATCTTTGACCTCAACTCCACTTTCCTGCCCTATCCCCATATCCCTTAATTTCTCTGGAGTCCAAAAATCTATCTATCTCAGCCTTGAATATACTCAACGACTGAGCATCCACAGCACTTTGGGGCAGAGAATTCCAAAGATTCACAACTCTGAGTGAAGCAATTCCTCCTCATCTCAGTCTTAAAAGGCCGGCCCTTTATCCTGAGACTATGCCCTCCAGTTCTAGACTCTCCAGCCAGGGGAAACAATCTCTCAGCATCTACCCAGTCAATCCCCCTCAGAATCTTCTGTGTTGCAATGAGATCACCTCTCATTTTTCTAAACTCCAGAGAGTATAGGCCCAATCTACTCAATCTCTCCTCATAGGACAACCGTCTCATCCCAGGGATCAATCTTGTGAACCTTTGTTGCACTGCCTCTAAGGCAAGTATATCCTTCCTTAAATAAGGAGATGAAAATTGTGCACAGTACTCCAGGTGTGGTCTCACCAGAGCCCCAAACAATTGTAGCAAGACTTCCTTACTCTTGTACTCCAACCCTCTAGCAATAAAGGCCAACATGCCATTTGCCTTCCTAATTGCTTGCTGTACCTGCATGCTAACCCTGTGGCCGCGCTTTACGAACCTCGGCGGGTCCGTGGCAGGCGATGTCGGTGGTGGGTCCTGACCCTGCTGCTGTCTCCATCTTAGCCTCGGAAATGAATTTCCCGAGATTGGGCACATTTCCCGGCCAATTAGAGGAAGTGGGTCTGGTGATGTCATTTGATGGCGCGTCATCAGCTGGCTTCCTTAAAGGGACCATGGCCAAATTTATTTTGACATTAGTGTTGTCAGTGTTCTACAGCATTAAGGTGCTACAAGCACTGCACAGAGGTGTAGGGCGGCACCCAGGCTCTCCCATGACTCCCTCCATATGCTTCTGGAAGGAGTCACAGCATGCAGGGAGGTTCTCTTCCCTTCCCATGGATGGAAGAGACCTACCCAGGAGATCAACATAGCCTGGTTGCACATTGCAGAGGCGGGCACAAGCAGGGATGTGGTCAGGAAGACCTGGGTGCAGTGCTGCAAACGTTTCAGTGATCTCAGTAGGCACTTGGGTGTTTTATGCAATGTTCATGAAAAGTTTCTGTTAATGTGGTGTCAAACTACATTAACCACACCTTCGCCACACGGACTGCAGCGGTTCAAGAAGGTGGCTCACCACCACTTTCTCAAGGGCAATAAGTGCTGGCTTTGCCAGCGCCGCCCACATCCCATGAACGAATAAAAAAAAAATTTAAACTTTTTTTTCAACACTTTGCGTTTTTGGACGGATTTGTGTGCACCTTTGGAAGTGGCTTAGTGAGTTGCAGTGAATGGTGAGACATCATGGTACCACCCCCCCCCCCCCCCCCGTAATGGCGATGAGTGTGAAAGGAATGGCATGGGCATTGTAAGGGATGCTTTATGGTGGTGTGGGGCGGTGCCAACCTGTCGCATCATGTGGCAGCCAGGGTGTACAGTGTCAAGTGAAATAAATCTGGCCAGGGTGAGGCCATCGCTGACCTCCCAGGCAGCAGTGTGGTCAGATGCTGATGCCCTCTGTCCTGTGCAGCATCAGTTGATTGTGGAGAAGGTTGGTGGTGTTGCTGCTGCTAGTGTGCTTGGGGCTGATTGTGGTGGGATTCTGAGGACCAATGTCAGTTTTTCAAGGGCACCCATGCTGATGGAATAGATGGCAGGTGAAGTAGTGATGATGGAAGCGATTTGTCAATGGTGGGAGAGGTAATGAGGTCATATTGGATGGAGACTTGTGTAAAGACTTGCAGCATCCTGAATCTGTAGTGGAAATGCAGTTTAAAGAAACTAGTGGTTAAGGGTACATTTCTCAATCAGCTGGGAGCTTTGACTTGACATTTGAAGCTGTCAACTCATCAGCTGATGCAGTGGCCACTGACCTCCCACCTCAGATTCACAGACAAGGTCTAGGCACAGTGGGAAACCAGTGGGCCACATGTCAAATCCAAAAAGCTGGGGGGAAAAAACATTGATAAGCGGCTGTGAACAAGCCACTAATTTTAATTGCCTCCCCCACCGCTGCATGTCAGGTCTGTTCAGCAGTGACAGACCAAACATTTGGTAAAGGCACGTGGCGGCGGGTTTACAGCAGGGTCCTGACCCGCTGGGGGAAAAAAACACACTCCCACCCGACCCACCACTGATCGCACCCGCTGACCCCCTGCAAAATCCAGCCCTCTGTGTTTCTTGTACTAGAACACCCAAATCTCTCTGAACACCAACATTTAATAGCTTCTCCTCATTTAAAAAGTATTCTGTTTTTCTATTCTTCCTACCAATGTGAATAACCTCACATTTCCCCATATTATATTCCATCTGCCACCTTATTGCCCACTCACTTAACCTGTCTACATCCCTTTGCAGGCTCTTTGCGTCCTCCTCCCGTCTTACTTTTCCACCTAGCTTTGTATCATCAGTCAACTTGGATACAGGAAACTTTCTGGTATCCGGCACTGACAGGACCGAGCTGGTGCCGTTAGATCAAAATTGCCGTATAAACCAGCGGCAATGTTAAAACATACAGAGCTTTTCAGCTCCGTGAGAATCAACAAACCCTGTTGCTTAGCAACAGCTTCAAAACAGTCGGCTGCAGCTGCAAGCGTCTCTAGCTGAAGCTGTTGCTTAGCTACAGACCTTGCAGAGCCTGACTGGGGGGAAAAAAAAGCAACGAAAAGTAAAAAAACTTATAGAAAACGGCCCCTGAATTTTGCCGGTAGATAGAGCTTTCCGGACTTTTAACCTCCGGTTAAACGAAAGTTTCCTGTACATTGCTCTCGATCCCTTCATCTAAATCATTAATATAGATTGTAAATAGCTGAGGCCCAAGCATTGATCCTTGCGGCAGCCCACTCGTTACAGCCTGCCAATCTGAAAATGACCTATTTATCCCTACTCTCTGTTTTCTGTCTGTTAACCAATCCTTTATCCATGCTAATACCTTACCCCTAACCCCTTGTGCCCTTATCTTGCTTAACCTTTTATGTGGCACCTTATCGAGTGCCTTTTGGAAATCCAAATAGCCTACATCCACTGGTTCCCCATTATCTACCCTGCTAGTTACATCCTCAAAAAACTCTAAGTTTGTCAAACACGATTTCCCTTTCATAAAACCATGTTGAATCTGCCTAATCATATTATAATTTTCTAAATGCCCTGTTACCACTTCCTTAATAATGGATTCCAGCATTTTCCTGACAACTGATGTCAGGCTTACTAGCCTGTAGTTCCCAGTTTTCTCTCTCCCTCTGTTCTTGAATAGCGGGGTTACATTTGCTACCTTCCAATCTGCTGGGACCTTTCCTGAATCTAGGGAATTTTGGAAGATCACAACCAATACATCCACTATCTCTTCAGCCACCTCTTTTAGAACCATAGGATGTAGGCCATCAGGTACTGGGGATTTGTCGGCTTTTAGCCCCATTCGTTTTCCAAGTACTTTTTCTCGACTGATTAATTACTTTAAGTTCCTCGCTCTCATTAGCCCCTAGGTTCCCCACTATTTTTGGTATGCTTTTTGTGTCTTCTACTGTGAAGACAGATACAAAATATTTGTTTAAAGCCTCTGCCATTTCCTTGTTCCCCAATATAATTTCTCCTGTCTCAGCCTTTAAGGGATCATCGCTTACTTTTGCTACTCTCTTCCATTTTACATACTTGTAGAAGCTCTTACAATCTGTTTTTATATTTCTTGCTAGTTTACTCTTATTCTATTTTCTCCCTTTTTATCAACTTTTTGGTCATCCTTTGCTGGTTTTTAAAGCTTTTCCAATCCTCAGGCTTACTACTATTCTTTGCAACATTATAAACCTCTCTTAATCTAATACTATCTTTAACTTCTTTAGTTAGCCATGGATAGCTCACTTTTCCCGTAGAGTTTTTAATTTCTCAATGGAATGTATATTTGTTGAGAATTTTGGAATATATCTTTAAATGATTGCCACTGCTTATCTACTGTCCTACCTTTTAATCTAATTTCCCAATCTACCTTAGCCAACTCGCCCCTCATACCGACATAATTGACTTTGTTTGAGTTTAAGACTCTAGTATCGGACTTAGAATTTCACACGGAGTTTGAAAGTGACATTCTTATCATATTATGGTCACTCTTTCCTAGAGGATCTTTTATTATAAGATTACTAATTAACCCTGTCTCATTACACAAAACAAGCTCTAAATAGCCTGTTCCTTAGTTGGTTCCATGACGTTTTGTTGTAGGAAACTGTCTCGAATACATTCCATGAATTTGTCCTCCAGACTACCCTTGCCAATTTGATTTGCCCAATCTATATGCAGATTAAAGTCCCTCACGATTAATGTATTACAACAAATTGTGTTGTAGGTCATTCGGCCCCTAAATTATTTTTAAGTTAGTTGCCTACCCGATAATGCAGCTGGAGTGCCAGTGCCTTAGAATGGTCACTGCAGGGACCATCATAACAGATTTTATAAATTTCGGGCACCCCAGAAACTAATACCTACCTTACCATTTGCTCCCTTTGCACCATGTACCGCCCCTTCCCTGGCCAGGAAATTGCCTGGTGCACAATGGCCAGGAGTGAGAGTGGGATGTCCTAAATGACAAAAAGAGAGAGAGGTGTTACATTTGCTACCTTCCAATCCACTGGGACCGTTCCAAAATTTCCTAGATTCTAGAAGATCACAACCAATGCAGCCACCTCTTTTAGAACCCAAGGATGTAGGCCATCGGGTTCAGGGGATTTGTCGGTTTTTAGTTTCATTAATTTCTCCAGTACTTTTTCTTTACTAATATTAATTATTTTTAATTCCTCATTAGACCCTGGGTTCCCTACTATTTCTGGTATGTTTTTTGTGTCTTCTACAGTAAGACAGATACAAAATATTTGTTTAACATCTCTGCCATTTCCTTATTCCCTATTATAATTTCTTCTGTCTCAGCCTCTAAGGGATCTACGTTTACTTTCGCTGCTCTCTCCCTTTTTACAGATTTGTAGAAAATCTAACTTTTTTTATTTCTTGCTAGTTTACTCTCATTCTATTTTCTCCTACTTTATCAATTTTTTGGTCATCCTTTGCTGGTTTCTAAAACTCTCCCAATCCTCAGGCTTACAACTCTTATTGGCAACATTATAAACCTCTTCTTTTAATCTAATACTATCCTTAACCTCTTTCGTTAACCACGGATGGATCACTTTACCCGTGGAGTTTTTATTGCCAAATGGAATGTATATTCGTTGAGAATTATGAAATATTTCTTTAAATGTTTGCCATTGCTTATCTACCATCATACCTTTTAATCTCATTTCCCAATCTACCTTAACCAACTCACCCCTCATATCTATGTAATTGGCTTTATTTAAGTTTAATACTCTAGTTTTGGACTTAGGTATGTCACTCTTAAACTCAATGTGGAATTCTATGATATGATGACCCTTCCCCAGAGGATCCCTTACTATGAGATTACTAATTAATGCTGCCTCATTACACAAGACAAGATCTAAAATAGCCTCTTCCTTGGTTGGTTTCACAACATACTGTTCTAGGAAACTGTCTCAAGAACAACAACTTGTATTTATATAGCACCTTTAACATAGTAAACCGTCCCAAGACGCTTCACAGGAGTATTATAAGAAAAAACATTTGACACCGAGCCACATAAGGAAAAATTAGGGCAGGTGACCAAAAGCTTGGTCAAAGGGGTCAGTTTTAAGAAGCATCGTAAAGGAGGATGGAGAGATGGAAAGGTTTACGCAGGGAATTCCAGAGTTTAGGGCCTAGGCAACAGAAAGCACGGCTACCAATGGTTGAGCAATTATAATCAGGGATGCTCAAGACGGCAGAATTAGAGGAGCACAGATATCTCGGGAGATTGTGGGGCTGGAGGAGTTTACAGAAATAAGGCAGAGGGTGAGGCCATGGATGGGTTTGAAAACAAGGATGAAAATTTTGAAATCGAGATGTTGCTTAACCGGGAGCCAATGTAGGTCAGCGAGCACAGGGGTGATGGGTGAATGGAACTTGGTGCGAGTGAAGACACGGGCAGCCGAGTTTTGGATGACCTCAAGTTTACGTCGGGTAGAATGTGGGAGGCCAGCCAGGGGTGCATTGGAATAGTCAAGTCTAGCGGTAACAAAGGCATGGATGAGGGTTTCAGCAGCAGATGAGCTGAGGCTAGGGCGGAGACGAGCGATGTTATGGAGGCGGAAATAGACGGTCTTAGTTATGCCGCGGATATGTGGTCGGAAGCTCATTTCAGGGTCAAATATGATGCCAAGGTTGCAAATAGTGTGGTTCAGCCTCAGACAGATGTTGGGGAGAGGGGTGGAGTCAGTGGCTAGGGAACGGAGTTTGTGGTGGGGACCGAAAACAATAGCTTCAGCCTTCCCAATATTTATTTAGAGAAAACTTCTGCTCATCCAGAACTGGATGTCGGACAAGCAGCCTGACAATTTAGAGACCGTGGAGGGATCGAGAGAAGTGCTGGTGAGGTAGAGCTGGGTGACGTCAGCGTACATGTGGAATCTGACGCTATGTTTTCAGATGATGTCGCCAAGAGGCAGCATGTAGATGAGAAATAGGAGAGGGCCAAGGATAGATCCTTGGGGGACACCAGAGGTAACGATGTGGGAGCGGGAAGAGAAGCCATCGCAGATGATTCTCTGGCTACGATTATAGATGGATAAGAATGGAACCAGGCAAGTGCAGTCCCACCAAGCTGGATGACGGTGGAGAGGCGTTGGAGAAAGATGGAGTGGTCAACCGTGTCAAAGGCTGCAGACAAGTCAAGAAGGACGAGGAGGGCTAGTTTACCTTTTGTCACCGTCACAAAGGATGTCATTTCTGACTTTGATGAGAGCCGTTTTGGTACTATGGCAGGGGCGGAAACCTGATTGAAGGGATTCAGACATGGAATCTCTAATGCATTCCATGAACTCATCCTTCAAACTACTTTTGCCAATTTGATTTGTCTAGTCTATCTGAAGATTAAGTCCCCCATGATTATTGCATTACCCTTGTTGCAAGCTCCTCTTATTTCTTGATTACTACTATGTCCAACTGTGTAGCTACTGTTAGGGGGCCTATAAACTACTCCTACCAGTGTTTTCTGCCCCTTGTTATTTCTTATCTCCACTCATACTGATTCTACTTTCTGCTCTTCCAAGCCAAGATCCTTTCTCACTACTGTCCTTATGTCATCTTTTATTATCAGGGCTACCCCCCGCCCCCCCTTTTCCATTTTGTCTGTCTTTTTGAATCGTCAAGTACATTCCTGACTTGTGCCTTATAGGTGGAAGGGAGGCTTTGGGGAGTCGGGAGGTGAACCAGCTCTAGTAGCCATGACATTTGTGTGGCTTTTCCAGTTGAGTTTCTGCTCAATGCTGATGCCCAGAATGTTGATGGTGGGGTTCTTGGTGATGGTAATGCCATTGAATGTCAATGAGAGGTGGTTATGCTCTCTCAAGGGGCAATGATCATTGCCTGACACTAGTGTGGCAGAAATGGCAGATGTTGTCCCGGTCTTGCTGCATGTGGGCATGAACTGCTTCAATATCTGAGAAATTTTGAATGGAGATGAACACTGTGTAATCATCAGCGAACTGCCCCACCTCTGGCTTGAGTTAAAAGAAGGGATCCATCACCCTAATAGGGGTATACTATAGACCACCAAATAGTGGAAGGGAATTGGAGGAGGAAATATGTAGACAAATCGACGAGGTGTGTAGCAGGCATAGAAGAATAATCATGGGGGATTTCAACTTCCCCTAAATAAACTGGCAGGAAGAAGTAGCGAAAGGAGAAAAGGGAATCGAGTTTTTACAGCGTACATTGGACTCCTTTCTCACTAAGTACGTAAGAAGTCCAACACGAAAAGAACCACTGCTGATCTTGTAATGGGTAATGAACCAGAACAGATTGGAGAAGTAAGTGTAGGAGATCATCTTAGTAGTAGTGATCACAACATAATAAGGTTCAAGATTAGGATCGAGAGTGACATAAGTAGGACTAAGGTAGTAGATTGGAAAAGAGCAAATTATAAGGAAATGAGGGAGGAACTAAAGAAGGTAAACTAGGAGAAAATCTATACTAAAGGAAGAACCTCTAGATACAGAAAATATAATAAAAAATAGTCAACATGGATTCCGAAAGGCTAAGTCATGCTTAACTAACCTGACAGAATTTTTTGAAGAGCTGACGGAAAGAGTAGACGAGGCTAATGCAGTAGATGTCATATACTTGAATTTTCAAAAGGTTTTCGATAAGGTACCACACAATAGGCTCATAGCAAAGGATAGACATGTGGAGTAAGAGGGCAAATAGCTGAATGGATAGTAAATTGGCTAAAAAAATAGAAAGCACAGACTGAGGTAAATAGTAGTTATTCAGATTGGGGGGAGATAGAAAGCAGTGTTCCATAAGGATCAGTGCTGGGACCACTGTTGTTCATAATTTATTAATGATTTGGACTTAGGAACAAGTAACTCAATTTCAAAATTTTCAGATGATACCAAACTGGGGGGTACAGCTAGCACTGAGGAAGAAAGCAACATAATACAAGAAGACATTAGAAAACTTGCAAACTGGGCAGTTAAGTGGCAAATGAAGTTTAACATAGAAAAATGTGAGGCGATGCACTTTGGTAGGAAAAATAGAAACATCACCTACATCTTAGAAAATATGAAACTGAATGGGATAGAAGGTTCTAGGGATACAGATGAACAAATCATTAAAAGCAGCATCACAGGTTAGCAAAGTAATTGAAAATGCTAACAAAGCACTGGGATTTATTTCTAGGGGTGTAGACTTCAAAAGTAATGAAGTTATGTTAAACCTGTATAGGACCCTAGTCAGGCCACACTGTGCATAGTTCTGGTCGCCATGCTATAAAAAGGACATAGAAGCACTAGAGATCGTGCAATAAAGATTTACAAGGTGATGCGCCATCAATTACTCAAAAGACTGAGGTTAAGCGAGTAACAACCAGGCTTTTATTAACTAAAGAATGAAGGTCTAGTCTTGAGTGGTCGACCCGTCCAGAATACTAAGGGACTGGGAGGTAGTCACTTACATACCTGGAATAGTGGGAGGAGTCAGCCGAGGCATGTCCAGACCTGTACCTAGTGGAATACACATACACATACAGACAGGTATAACAGTGGTTTACCACATTCACCCCTTGTTTAAAAATGAGTCCGGCGGGGTGAAGTGTATTTAAAAGTTCGTGTATTGGAGTCTCTCCGGAGGTCTCGTCTGCCGCTGTGATCGACGTGGCGACGGCAGGGGTGGTGGAGCTTCCGGCGTCGTGTCCCGTGTAGGCTGGGGCACTGGAGTGTAGTCCTCGTGGGTGACGGTCCAAGGCGAGCCGGCTGCTGGGGTTGGATATCGGGTCGTTGGGGGGGGTGGTAATGGGTAGTGGGTTACAGCGGTCCCCGAGGGTGTCGTGGGGGGGGGGGGGGTGGTAATGGGTAGTGGGTTACAGCGGTCCCCGAGGGTGCGAGGTCTCGTATGGAGACTGTGTCCTCCCGCCCGTCCGGGTACGCAATGTAAGCGTACTGGGGGTTGGCGTGGAGGAGGTTGACCCTCTCGACCAGGGGGTCCGTTTTATTGGTCCTCACGTGTCTTCTCAGTAGTACCGGCCCTGGGGACGTCAGCCATGGCGGTAACGCTGTCCCCGATGGAAGACAAACATTTTCTCGTGATTGGTGGCAGTGCAGAGCAGTGACCGAATCGAGTGGAGCGCATCGGGGAGCACCTCCTGCCAGCGGGAGGTCGGAAGGCCCCTAGACTTTAAGGCTAGTAGGGCGGCCTTCCAAACTGTTGCATTCTCTCTTTCCACCTGTCCGTTCCCCCGGGGGTTGTAACTGGTGGTCCTGCTTGTGGCTATACCCCTAGCGAGCAGGTACTGGCGGAGTTCGTCGCTCATAAACGATGAGCCCCGGTCGCTATGGATATAGCTGAGGAAACCGAACAGGGTGAAGAGGCTGTTCAGACATTTAATGACCGTGGCACTGGTCATGTCCGGGCAGGGGATAGCGAACGGGAAACGGGAGTACTCGTCAATGATGTTGAGGAAGTACACATTGCGGTCGGAGGAGGGGAGAGGCCCTTTAAAATCGACACTCAGGCGTTCGAAGGGGCGAGTGGCTTTTATCAGGTGGGCTCTGTCTGGTCTATAAAAGTGCGGTTTGCACTCAGCGCAGACTTGGCAGTTCTTGGTCATGGTCCTGACCTCCTCAATGGAGTAAGGCAGGTTGCGGGCCTTGATGAAGTGGAAGAACCTGGTGACCCCCGGGTGGCAGAGGTCATTGTGGAGGGCCCTCAGCCGATCGATCTGCGCGCTGGCGCAGGTGCCACGCGATAGGGCATCTGGGGGTTCATTGAGCTTCCCAGGCCGGTACAAGATCTCGTAATTGTAGGTGGAAAGTTCGATTCTCCACCTCAAGATCTTGTCATTTTTGATTTTGCCCCTCTGCTTGTTGTTGAACATAAAAGCAACTGAACGCTGGTCAGTGAGCAGGGTAAATCGTTTTCCGGCCAGGTAGTGCCTCCAATGACGCACAGCCTCCACAATAGCCTGGGCCTCCTTCTCGACCGCGGAGTGTCTGGTCTCCGGGCCCTGGAGGGTTCGTGAGAAGAATGCCACAGGTCTCCCCGCCTGATTAAGGGTGGCGGCCAGAGCGAAGTCGGACGCATCGCTTTCCACCTGGAAGGGGATGGATTCGTCCACTGCGTGCATGGTGGCTTTGGCAATGTCCTCCTTGATACGGTGGAAGGCCGAGCGGGCCTCTGCCATCAGGGGAAAAGAGGTGGATTTGATCAGCGGACGGGCTTTGTCTGCATAGTAGGGGACCCACTGGGCGTAGTAGGAAAAAAAACCTCGGCACCTCTTCAGAGCTTTTAGGCAGTGGGAGTTCCATAAGGGGACGCATCCGGTCCGGGTTGGGACCGATGACCCCGTGTTCCACAACACAGCCAAGGGTGGCGAGGCGGTCTGTGCGGAATATGCACTTCCCCTTGTTATATGTCAGGTTCAGGAGTTGGGCGGTGCGGAGGAATTTCTCGAGGTTTGCGTCATGGTCCTGCAAGTCATGGCCGCAGATGGTCACATTGTCTAGGTAAGGGAAAGTGGCCTGCAGCGCGTTTTGATCGACCATCCGGTCCATCTCCCTTTGGAAGACGGAGACCCCGTTGGTAACGCCAAAGGGAACCCTAAGGAAGTGATAGAGGCGGCCGTTTGCCTCAAAAGCAGTATACTGGCGGTCTTCGGGGCGGATGGGGAGCTGGTGGTACGCTGATTTCAGGTCAATGGTCGAAAAGACGTGGTACTGCGCGATCTGGTTGACCATGTCAGCTATGCGGGGGAGTGGGTAGGCGTCCAGCAGGGTGTAGCGGTTTATTGTTTGGCTGTAGTCAATGACCAGGCGTTGTTTCTCGCCGGTCTTAACGACCACAACCTGGGCTCGCCAGGGGCTGGAGCTGCCCTCAATAATCCCCTCCTTCAGGAGCCGCTCCACTTCGGTTTTGATGAAAACCCTGTCCCCAGCACTGTATCGCCTGCTGTTTGTGGCGATGGGCTTACAGTCGGGGGTGAGGTTAGCAAACAGTGGGAGGGGTGGGACTCTGAGTGTGGCGAGGTTGCATCTGGTGCGCGGCGGGCAATTTGGAGGCTGCTGGCTGCGGACTGTGAGTGGGGGGAGGGGGCCACCGTACGCATCGTAATGCTTTTGAGGTGGCACTGGAAATCCAACCCCAGTAGAACGGCAGCGCAAAGTTGGGGCAGGACCAGGAGTTTAAAATTATTGAACACAGTCCCGTCTACTACTAGTGTCACCACGCAGTAGCCGCCAATGTCTGCTGACTGGGACTCAGCGGCCATAGAAATCCGCTGGTGCGCAGGCAGGACTGGGAGAGAGCAACGCCGCACCGTGTCGGGGTGGATGAAGCTCTCTGTGCTCCCGGAGTCAAAAAGGCAGTTTATTGCATGGCCGTTTACCTTAACGTCCATTTTGGACCGAGCTAGTTGGTGCGGTCTCGTTTGGTCCAGCGTAGGGGTCGGTGTGCCGCTGCGGGTATCAGATGGGGGGGGGGGGGGTTGGCGGTCTGCTGCGTCCCGGCTGGTGTCCAAGATGGCGGCGTCCATGATTCCCATGTGGCTGGAGTCGTCCAAGATGGCTGCTGCTGCGGTGGTTCGCACATGGCTGGGGAGGCCCAAGATGGCGGCCCGCATGGCCCACACGCGGCGCTGTTGGGGGCCCAAGATGGCGGCTCGCACGGCCCACACACGGCGCTGCTGGCGTTCGGGGTGGCTTTAGCCTTGCAGACGCTAGCGTAGTGTCCCTTTTTCCCGCAGCCCGAGCAGGTCGCATTCTTCGCCGGGCAGCGCGCTCTGGGGTGTTTGGCCTGGCCACAGAAGTAGCATTTCTGACCTTGGGATACTGCTGTCTGGCTTTGGGGCACTGCTGCGGTGGTTGGGCCGTTGTTGGGCTGTGGCTGGGGTGGCACGGTGCTATGGGGCTGTCCTACCGTGTCCCAGGTTGTCGTTCCCCGCGGCGTCCACGGTGCAGAGGAGTAGGCATCCATGCCCCGGTAGGCTGCGTCCAGCGTTAGTGCGATTTCGGAGGCTTTGTCAAGGGTGAGGTCACTCTGCTCCAGCAGTCGCTGTCGGGTGTAGTTGGACCTGTGTCCCGCTACGAAGGCATCCCGGATCAGTTCCTCCGTGTACTTAGTGGGCGTTACCGCCTTACACCCACAGGCCCGGCCAAGCACGGACAGTGCTTGGAGGTATTCCTCAGTCGATTCCCCAGGTTGTTGCTTGCGACTCCCCAGGAGGTGCTTGGCGTAAACTTCGTTCACAGGGCGCGTGTACTGGGTCTTGAGGAGCTGGAGGGTGGCTGTGTACGAGGTCGCGTCCCGGATGACTGAGTACACTCGGTGGTTCACCTTGGAGATCAGGACAGACAGTTTGTTCGCATCCGTTACGACCGCAGTGGAGGCAGTCAGGAATGCCTCGAAGCACATGAGCCAGTGAGCAAACTTGGTGGAAGCGTCCGCTTCCCGACTGTCCAGGTCCAGGCATGCTGGTGTGAGGATCTTCTCCATTATAAAAAATTTAGTTAATAAAATTGATGCGCCATCAATTACTCAAAAGACTGAGATTAAGCGAGTAACAACCAGGCTTTTATTAACTAAAGAATGAAGGTCTAGTCTCGAGTGGTCGACCCGTCCAGAATACTAAGGGACTGGGAGGTAGTCAGTCACTTATATACCTGGAATAGTGGGAGGAGTCAGCCGAGGCATGTCCAGACCTGTACCTAGTGGAATACACATACAGACAGGTATAACAGTGGTTTACCACACAAGGATGGTACCAGAACTGATACAGCTATCGGGAAAGATTGACGAGGTTGGGGCTTTTTCTTTAGAAAATAGTAGATTTAGAGGAGACCTGAGGTCTTTAAAATCATGAATGGGTTGGATAGGGTAGATGTCGAGAGAATGTTTCCACTTGTAGTAGAATCCAAAACTAGGGGCCATAAATACAAGACAGTTACAAATAAATCTAATAGGGAATATGGAGAAATTTCTTTACACAGAGTGGTTAGAATGTGGAGCTCGCAACACAGGAAATGTTTGAGGCAAATAGCTTAGATGCTTTCAAAAGGAAAGTAGACAAGTACATGAAAGAAAAAAGAATCGAAATATACAGTGTGAAAGGCTGACCTGAGGTAAATGGAATGGGAGGAGACTCGTGGGGAGTATAAACACCACCACAGACTAGTTGGGCCAAATGGCCTGTTTCTGTGCTGTATATTCTATGTAATTTATGGTGAAAGGAAAGTTATTGATAAAGCAGTTAGGCAGTGATGTCCTGGGACTGAGATGATTGGCCTACAACAACAACAACCATCTTCCTTTGTGCCATGTATGACTCCAGCCACTGGGGAGTTTTCCCCCCTGATCACCATTGACTTCAGTTTTACTAGGGCTCCTTGGTGCCACACTCGGTCAAATGCTGCCTTAATGTCAAGGGCAGTCACTCTCATCTCAACTCTGGAATTCAGCTCTTGTGTCCATGTTTTGACCAAGGCTGAAATGAGGCCTGGAGCCGAGTGGTTCTGGTAGAACCTAAATTGAGCATCGGTGAGCAGGTTATTGGTAAGTGCCGCTCGATTGCACTGTTGACGACTCCTTCCACTACTTTGCTGATGATTGGGAGCAGGTTGATGGAGTAGTAATTGGTTGGGTTGGATTTGTCATACATTTTGTGGACAAGACACACCTGGGCAATTTTCCACATTGTCGTGTAGATACCAGTGTTGTAGCTATACTGGAACAGCTTAGCTAATGGCGTGGCTATGTCAGCACTATAGCCGGGATATAGTCAGGGCCTTTTCTGTGTTCAGTGCACGCAGCCATTTCTTAATGTCACATGGAGTGAATCAAATTGGCTGAAGACTGGCATCTGTGACAAGAAGGATCACCCACTCAGCATTTTTGACTGAAGATGGTTGCGAACACTTCAGCCTTGTATTTTGCACTCACATGCTGGGCTCTCCCATCATTGAGGATATGGATATTCATGGAGCCTCCTTCTCCCTTAAATTGCTTAATTGCCCACAACCATTCACGCCTAGATGTGGCAGGACAGCAGAGCTTTGACCTGATCCGTTGGTTATAGGATCACTTAACTCTGTTTAGCATGCTGCTTCCGCTGTTTAGCTTCATATAGTCCTGTGTTGTAACTTCACCAGGTTGGCACCTCATTCTCTGGTACACCTGGTGCTTCTCCTGGTATGCTCTTCTACACTCCTCATTGAACCAGGGTTGGTCATCTTATGATCTTTTGTGATCCATCTTTGTGATAACAAAGTCAATTTACCAAGTTGCTTCCTGAAATGGATTTGACACATTTGATGCATACATGAGGGAGAAGGGAATAGAGGGATATTGGGGCAGGGTGGGAGAGGTAATTAGAGTGGAGGGAGGCTTATGTGGAGTATAAACACTGGCATAGACCAGTTAGGCCAAATAGCTTGTTTCTGTGCTGTAGATTTTATGTAATTCTATGGTATGTCTCTTATCCCCTCCATATTGGTTAAGTTCATGAACTATTTATGTTCCCTTTCTTCATTATACTCCACATACAGTAGGTGAGATAGATAATGTAACCAGGAAAACTAAAAGAACTTTTAACAAACTTATGAGTCAGATTCCACATGGCTTTTATTACTGGTAACAAGAAGTTGTCATTCATTCTGAATGTGTTTCTTTTTTTCTAATACAAGCCTGTATACTATTGTAGGTGAAAACAGCATCTCAAGCAGAAGAACAATTTGTAAAAATGAGAAGAGATTTGCACAAACATCAACTTCCAATAGGGACCAGATTCAACTCAGATCTGGAAATGAAAAAAAGGTATTTCTTATTTATTTATAAACATAAGAATACACTTAACCAGTAACAAAGTTACTGCTTCTACACATGTTACCCTAGCATTGGAGAGGCAAAAGTGTTATATAATTGGGCTCATGGAAACAGATTGTTCAGTTGGGCTGAGGGAATTGGAAAGCTATACAGTAGGGCTGCTGAAGAGAGATTACTGTATAGTAGGGAGACTGGATAATGATGCCTAATGTTGCTGGAGTGGAGAGTCCAGGAGAGAGCAGTATTACAGGAAACTTTCGTTTAACCGGAGGTTAAATGTCCAGAAAGCTCTATCTACCGGCAAAATTCAGGAGCCGTTTCCTATAAGTTTTTTTATTTCTCGTTGCTTTTTTTTTCCAGTCAGGCTCTGCAAGGTCTAGCTGAAGCTGTTGCTTAACTACAGAGACGCTTTTAAGCTGCGGCCGACTGTTTTGAAGCTGTTGCTAAGCAACAGGGTTTGTTGATTCATACGGAGCTCAAAAGCTCCGTATGTTTTAACATTAGCGCTGGTTTGTACGGCAGTTTTGAGGGTACGGCACCAGCTCGGTCCCATCAGTGCCGGATATCAGAAAGTTTTCTGTATGTAGTCCTAAGATGGAGATACAAGAAGATAGAAGTATGAATGTAATCTCCAAGAAAGGAGTCACAAGAGCTTCAATGTAAACTACAAGTAGAAAGCAGTAATATATTGGTTCAATTTTGAAACAGACAGTAATATACATGGGAGCAGCAGTGGAACCTCTAGCACAGATGGCAACAAGTAGAGTTATCTTCAAGCTGCCAGTAATGGATAGAACAGTAGAATCATGTCCAAGCACTAGCAACAGATAGAACAAAGTCATCTCCAAGATGATAAGAGAACAACAATCAAAAGACAGCAGCAGCATCAAAGTGAAATAATTTAAATAGAAAATGAGTGATTGATTAGTATTGAGAGTCTGCTATCGGGTCACTGGTTGTGAAGAATTATACTTGTTGGCTAAATATCTAAAGTGTGAAGAAAAGTAATTTCTTTATTTAATAGGACTAGATCTACTGTGGCATAACATAGAAACATAGAAGATAGGAGCAGGAGTAGGCCATTCGGCCCCTCGAGCCTGCTCCGCCATTCAATGCGATCATGGCTGATCATCCAAATTCAGTACCCGGTCCCTGCTTTCTCCCCATACCCCTTGATCCCATTAGCCTTAAGAAATATATCCAACTCCTTGAATATATTTAATGAATTGGCCTCTACTGCCTTCTGTGGTAGAGAATTCCACAGGTTCACCACTCTCTGGGTGAAGAAATTCCTCCTCATTCTGTCCTAAATGGCCTACCCCTTATCCTTCGACTGTGACCCCTGGTTCTGGACTCCCCGACCATCAGGAACATCCTTCCTGCATCTAGACTGTCCAGTCCTGTCAGAATTTTATAAGTTTCAATGAGATCCCCTCTCATTCTTCTAAACTCCAGCGAGTACAAGCCCAATCGACCCAATCTCTCCTCATACGTCATTCCTGCCATCCCAGGTATCAGCCTGGTGAATCTTCGTTGCACTCCTTCCATGGCAAGAACATCCTTCCTCCGATAAGGCGACAAAAACTGCACACAATACTCCAGATGTGGTCTCACCAAGGCCCTGTACAACTGCAGCAAGACATCCTTGTTCCTGTACTCAAACCCTCTCGCTACGAAGGCCAACATACCATTTGCCGCCTTAACCGCCTGCTGCACCTGCATGCTTGCCTTCAGCGACTGGTGCACAAGGACACCAAGATCTCGTTGCACTTCCCCTTTTCCCTTCCCAATCTATTGCCATTCAGATAATAATCTGTCTTCCTGTTTTTGCCACCAAAGTGGATAACCTCGCATTTATCCACGTTATATTGCATCTGCCATGCTTCTGCCCAATCACCCAACCTGTCCAAATCATCCTGGAGTTTCTCGGCATCCTCCTCACAGCACACACGCCCACCCAGCTTTGTGTCGTCTGCAAATTTGGAGATATTACATCTAGTTCCCTTGTCTAGATCATTAATATATATTGTGAACAGCTGGGGTCCAAGGACCGATCCCTGCAGTACCCCACTAGTCACTGCTTGCCACTCGGGAAAAAGAGCCGTTTATTCCAACTCTTTGCTTTCTGTCTGCCAACCAGTTCTCTATCCAAGTCAATACCTTGCCCCCAATCCCATGTGCCTTAACTTTACACGCTAATCTCTTATGCGGGACCTTATCGAAAGCCTTCTGAAAGTCCAAATACACCACATCCACTGGTTCTCCCTTATCTATTCTACCAGTTACATCCTCAAAAAATTCCAGTAGATTAGTCGAGCACGATTTACCTTTTGTAAATCCATGTTGACCTTGTCCGATCCTGTCACTGTTTTCCAAGTGCTCTGCTATTACATCTTTTATAATGGACTCTAGCATTTTCCCCACTACCGATGTCAGGCTTACAAGCTGTTTACGGTCTGAAGCACGTTTGGGATGTCTAGCTATTAATCTGGTCTAAAACATAGCAAGAAACCGGTCCTTTTTTAAAAAGGGGGAAAAAAATGCTATGGGGTTTTAATAAAAAAGCAGGGGGGGGAACAACTGGCTAACAGTGCTTTGTTTAATAACATGGTGGGAACAATGAGGGCATTAAAAAAGCAGCAGATATTTTTTTTAATTTAAAAGAATAATCAGGGAAATGAAAAAGTAGCACAACCAGGTCTTTTTAAAAAAATTAAAAAAAATAGCACAACTTGGCAGAGTGAGAGTGGGTGGCAGGAACAAGAATATGCAGCTTCGTAGGGAAGAAATTAGGGAGCCTCTAAGTGAGCGCAAAGGCTGCAGAACATGGAATACACTAAGGGTGAAAGAATGGGTTGCAGAGAGTTTCGTGTGATGAGTAGGAAAGAGGTTGGTAGTTAATGCATGGTAAAGTGGGAGTTTGTGTTGTGGCAGGGAGTGGTGAAAGATTAGAGGATGGAAGTGTTGAAGAGAGTTAGGTAATGAGTACAAAAGAGATTAGGATGTTGTGCAAGCAAGATAGAGAGGATAATTATTGAAGAGAGAATAGTGAGGGAAAAAGTATATCAAAAAGATTTTTTAAATATTTAAACATGTATAAATAACACGGTGCCGTGGGGTGGGAAATCTTGGTTACTATGTGTGAGCATTTGGTAGGGCAGTTTATAGGTGTGTAAGTGGTGGGGAAGTTTTTTCTAGGACATGGGAAAAGAAATTCATGCTTTGGAGAGACTTCAGCAGAAAGCTGGGATTAGACACTTGATTTATGAAGAGAGGCTGCAGAAGCTGGGAATGCTTACACTGGAGAAGAAAAGGCTGAGACACAGTAACTGCCCATATGTTTAACACAATCATAGATTCTCCAATAAAGGTTTGTAATAATAGCCTTAAACTTAGAAGAGAACTGGTTCAGATTTAACTACTTATCTTGGAGGGTGTTGAATGTATGGAATGGATTGCTAAAGAAGGCAGTGGGGGCTGATTGGTTCAGAAAGTTTAAGAAAAAGCTGGATTAGATACCTTGACAAAAATCTGATGGAGTATGAGAGGTGTTGTGGTATTTGATCTTTCCTGGACAATGGGACCGGCCAGATGGGCCACCATGGTCTGTTGTGGCCCTGTACATTCCTTTGTTCTTATGGGAGAATTGTGGAGGGGTAATGGGGGGGGTGTCTTGGGCCTGGGAGTGGAAAGTAGGGATGTGCTACAGGGTATGGCAGTCGTGGGAAGATGGCACCTGGGGTTGGGCTCAGGGATTTAGGAGTAGTGGAGGTGGTTTAAAGATGTGGGAGGACTGGGAACGGGGTTGTGCAATGTGGAAAACTGGGGTACTGGGATGTGGGAGCAGTGGATGCTGGGGCCTGGGTGCAATACGGACGGGGCATGGAGTATGTGAGCATTGGGTGGGGATCCCACAGTATAGATGAAATAGGGGAGTAGTTAGGAAAGGGTACTGTAATTTCATAAGAATGGGTTGGGTGCTGGAGTTTGGGAGGAATCGGGGCAATATCACAGTCTCAGAGTATGGGAGAGGGGTTCTCTGGTATAAGGGCCCTGGGACAATGGTTTCAGTGTGTGGCAAGACTGAGTGGGGCGATTGCAAGGTAGTGGAAATAGAGACAGTTCTTGGGATCTAGGACCAGGAGGCAATGTCAATGAGTGGGAGTACAGGCTAAGGAGGGGGGGATCTTGGGATTCTGGGATGAGGAGCCTTGGGTGTAGGTGCATTACAAGGACTATAGTCAATGAGAATTGGAGGCCATTTAGTGACAGTATTGTGGGAAGGGACGAAGGGGTGGCAGTATTGAGAATCTGATTGTATTGAGAGAGAGAGAGAGGGGGGAGCAAGGAGAATATGGGCTGCGAATATGGTCTCTTTGGGATCATTACCTGTTGTAGCACTGTGTTGGAGCCAGTGACATAAAGCAATACTGTTTCTCCCTTTCCGTGGCCAAATCCTGCTCCTACTCCAGGATAATCCTAGAGGGTAAGTACAATGCACATCTCCTTTTCATCGCATCTAGCTACTTCCTCAAACCCTGCCCTTTGCCAGGGAGCTCATGGATTTAATCTCTAAGATTGACACTTTTCACAGCTATCTTAGCTGCCATCAACTCTTGCTCTACTTCTCTTCCCCTTACCATTCTGTAATTGGCACATCATTCTAGCCCCAACTACCTGTCACTTTCCAGTTTCTCCCCATTCGCCAAGCACATCTCTTCCACCTTCAAACCCCTCCCCACTCAACTTCTAGCCACACAGCAGTTTTTCTGCTCCCTATCATAAATGGCTTGCAAACGTCATAAACAATTCCCTTTGTTCTTCCTTAACCTCTCTGCAGCATTCAACACAATCAATAATGCTGTCCTCCTCTATCACTTCTCTGTGGGATTGCCCTTATCTGGCTCCACTCCCACTTGCCCCAATGCAGCCAGTGCATCTTTAGCAATGGTTTCTCCTGCCATCCTTTGGCTCGCTCTTCCTTGTCTACACACTGCCTCTGAGACATCATCTCTTGGCATATGACAGCCAGCTTTACCTCGCCACCATTTCCTTCAACCACAGAACCTCCTCTATCTGACATTAAATACAAGTTATTTTCTTAAGTTGTGCATAAGCTGAAGTCATACCTGGCACAAAGGAAGACGGTAGTGGTTATTGGAGGCCAATTAGCTCAGGCACAGGAAACCGCTTCAGGAGTTCCTCAAGACAGTGTTATCCTAGGCCCAACTCTCATCAGCTGCTTCATCAATGACCCTCCATCATAAGGTCAGAAATGTGGCTGTTCACTGATGATCGTATAGTGCTCGTTACCATTCACAATTACTTATATAATGTAAGAGTCCACGTCTGCATGCAGCAAGACTGGACAACATCGCGCTTAGGCTGATGTGTGGCATGAATGTTACTTGCCACTTAAGTGCCCAGCAATGACCATCGCCAACAAGAGAGAGCCTAACCACCTCCCGTTGACAGCCAATGGCCTTGCCAATGCCCAATTCCCCACCATCAACATCCTGGGTGTCACCATTGACCAGAAACTCAACTGGAGCAGCCACATAAGTGCCAAGACTACTGGAGCTGGTCAGAAACAGGATATTCTGCAGCGAGTGGATCACCTGTTGACTCTCCAAAGCCTCTCCACCACCTACAAGGCACAAGTCAGGAGTGTGATGGAATACTCTGCACTTCCCTTGATGCGTGCAGTTGCAAAAGCACTCGCGAATCTTGACATCATCCAGGACAAAGCAGGCCGCTTGATCAGCACCCCATCCACTACCTTAAACATCCACTCCCTCCACTGTCGGCATAACGTGGCTGCAATGTGTACTATTACAAGATGTACTGCAGTAACTCGCCAAGGCTCCTTCGGTGACACCTCCCAAACCCGCAACCTCCACCACTTAAAAAGACATGGGCAACAGGTGTATGGGAGCACCAACACCTCCAAGTTCCCCTCCAAATCACATGTCATCGTGATTTCAGCACATGGACTACAGCAATTCCAGGAGAAGGCCCACTGCCACTTTCTCAAGGGCATCCAGGGATGGAAAATAAATGCCGGGCTTGCCATTGATGCCCATATCTCAAGAATTAACTTTTAAAATGCTTGAATTTCCAGCAATTGAACAGCAAGAAGACTGAAGCTATATTTTTGCATCCCTGCCACTGACACTATCGTCCTTCCTGACTGCTCACTCAATTTGAGCCAGACTCTCTGAAATCTCAGCATCTGTTCAGCCCAGAGCTGAGCTTCAAATCCCACACCTCATTCATCACTAAGACCACTTACCTTTGTAACATCACTCCCCTCTTCCCCTGTCTCACCCTGGGCACCAAAACACTTACCCACACCTTTGTCACATGCAGGCTTGGTTTCTCCAATGCCCTCCTTTTTGGCATTCCAACCTCCACAGTCCATAAACTTCACCTTTTCCAGAACTCCGCTGTTCATATCCTCAGTCCATTTTCACTGACCTACCCTAGCTCCCTAACTCTTACGCACTTTTAAAATCATCATGCTCATCTGAAGATCACTCAATTGGCCCAATTTCCCCCTTTCCCCACCTCTGCAACCTCTTGCAGCATTTTGCCCCCTCTCTGTTCTCTCATGCATTGAATCTAGCCTTCTGTGTTCCACCATTGTTGCAGAGCCTTCAGCGCTCCACCATTGTGGCAGAGCCTTCAGCATCACAGTCTTACGCTCTGAACCCCCTCACTAAACCTCTCCACCTCTCTACTTCTTTCCTGTCTTTAAAGTCTCCTTAAAAACTCTTTTTGACTAAACCTATGGTCACCTCTCAACTCTCCACAAAGGCACTTCCATTATCAAGTGTCTTGGAACTTTTTTTTTTAACTTTAAAGGCGCTATATAAATACTGTTGTAGCCATCCATATTCTGTGGATACATTATGTTAATTGGGAATAAGGTGGCAATACTACCTGGCCATCTTCAATTTTTCCATTTCAAAACTATAATGGCGACGAGGGCATGACAAGGCAACTTATTGTACTAAGTGGAGATTTTTTTTAAAGAAATTCTTCCTCTTTAAATGGCTGGAGTCTTATCCTCAGTGAAGCAGGTCTCTAGGGGGTAAAAATACAGTGGTGACTGATCGGTCCCCAGGAGATCAGGCATTGGGGTCTGAAACCTACAACATGCCCAGGACGTTCAGTGTGGATGGTGATCGAAATTAGGCTTCCAAATTCTATTTAAATGAAGCAGCTGCCCCATAATGTGCCTGTAACACATGAGCACCACTCCACTTACAGAGCATCAATTTGCAACCAGTACTGAAGTAGAGGTTGCCTTTAAGTTTAAAAATATTGGGTGACCCCCTCCCCATCTCCAGCTGTGTCCAATGCCTGGTAATGTCATGAGAAATGTGCCCAGAGTGCCAATAAATTATGACTTTGCGTTATTGTGCAAGGTTGGTTATTTCGTGCACGTGGACATAGAATACCTAAACATACTTGTGCTGCATTATTGGCCTCCACATATGAGTGCATTGCAATAATGAGCAATCTCCATATTATGTTGAAAACTGCATCCAACTCTTGCTTTTCTGTTAGGCTGAATGTCTTTTTCCTTCCTTCCTGTCAGTGCTGGAATGCATTTCAGGCTTTAAAACAACTGATTCTGCCAAGAGCCAATCTAAATGTTCTAGTGTGTGCACTGCCAGAGACCAAGAAAGCCTATAACTATTTTCTACCAGCATTAAGTCTGACCAATTTTCCCCTGTAAAAATTTCCTCCAAATTGTTTGTTTCCATGCAAATACTGGCAAGCCATTCACTTAATTGTAATGTATATAGTAGGGAGATTTCTGTTTGGATTATAATCAAACATGATAATCGTTTGTTGTCCCAGGAATTGCAACAAAATATATCTTGTTGTACAAAAACTGTTGTCATTCTACTATTTCTAAATGAGAAGTAAATGTAATTGCTTAATTGCTCCTTATTATTTTTCTTATGTTTGTCGTCCTATACCAAACATACAGAATGATACTCAGCCAGACTCCGCAGATGAAAATGACTTAGATATATTTTTATCAACGTCGAGGAAATCACAAGTGGAGCGTGGTGGAGGGGCTGCAAAAAAAGAAAATGTCTGCCAGGTATGTTATGTGACGTTGCTGGCAGTACTCTGCACTGTCAGCCATGGCTTAGATGGTAGCACTCTCGCATCTGAGTCAGAAGGTTGTGGGTTCAAGTCCCACTCCAGAGACTTGAGCACAAAAATCTAGGCTGACACTCCAGTGCAGTTCTGAGGGAATGCTGCATTGTCGGGGGTGCCGTCTTTCGGATGAGACGTTAAACCAAGAGCTGTCTCAGGTGGTTGTAAAAGATCTCATGGCACTATTTTAAAGAAGAACAGGGGAGTTACCCCTGGTGCCCTGCCAATATTTATCTCTCAATCACAAAACAGATTTCTAAACATTTTCACATTGCTGTTTGTGGGAGCTTGCTGTGCAGAAATTGGCTGCCAGGTTTCCTACATTACAACAGTGACTACACTTCAAAAGTACTTCTTCGGCTGTAAAGCGCTTTGGCATGTCCTGAGGTCATGAAAGGCGCTATATAAATGTAAGTCATTCTTGGTTTGTTGCTGATATTGGAGATATGAAAAATCAACTCCTTTTGGAGAAGTTGCGTTCACTGACTGCTTTTAATGGAGGAAATAGGCCTGATAGTCCTCTTCACACAAGGAAATAACTCTTATTTTTTAAACTAATGAAAAAGCTAACAAATCGCAGTAATGTTCCCCTGTGAAACGTGTGATTTCTAAGAATGCGATTTTGTTACGGTAATGAAAATGTAGGGGATAATCATGATGAGCCTACAGTAAAGATTCTTCAATGTTACTCGAACAGCTAACAAGTGATGAAAGTTTGTTTATACAGCTGTGTATTATTTTTGGCTAAAAATGATTGAACAACAAATTTAAAAAGCTGAATTTATAATTTTATAAACGCCCACTGTTCTACACTGGCAGAAATCAGTTGGACATCGTACGTAGATGCCCTCTACTGCAGACATGCATAATACAGCTCAGAACCAGCCAGTTAATATGACAATTCTCTGCCATCATGTATCCCTGCAAAACTAACAGTAGAAGCTGCCACTGAGACCATAGTGAATACAGCAACAGGCACCCTTAGTACTGCTGCAGGTCCATCAGATGTTAGCTGAAGATACAGGTAGTGGGCCTTCTGTACCCCTGCAGCTCACCAGTTGGCTATGCAACTATCCATTCTGTAAACGAGGGGACTACTAAATTGTAAGACACAACCAAGATAATGTCAACCTGCAAGAGCCAAATGCAGGAGCAAAATACATTTAATGTGTACACTACTAGCAGTGTAAAACAGAATAAGATGATTTCACTTTTAAGCTACCTTGCCATATGTTATACTTTCAATGTGTAGAAAATAAATGTCAGTTGTCCAAAACCCAACAAAGTGACTCCTAAAATGTCCTATATGTGCTGTTGTCTCCGTGGCTTAAAAATTTGAGATTACATTTCCAGCAATGCTGGCTAGAAAGAGATCAGAATTGCAAAACCTGACCAGATCTTTTTTTTTCTCGTCTCTCTCTCCCTAGACGTGGAATACTGAGGACAATTGTAGTGCCCCTTCTCCTAACCTAGCAGAGGTTGCCAAATTCAAAACAACTTGTGACTTTCCTGGTCCATATGCCTCAGTGCCACATAGCATGGTGCATTTACCGATTAAGTAATTGGACAGGTGGTGTCAAATCAACTGCAGTTAAATCTAAAAAGCAGGGATAATAGTCAGTGGGTCAGGACAAAAACAAAGACCAGCAGAAACCCACTTGGTGCACTGTTCACATAATAGCTATTGACTTCAATCTTATTTTCTGTATTGATGTATTGGCACCCCTCAGTAGCAGTCACTCTGGAGCTATCATTTTTGTTATTTTTCAACATGGCTGAATTTCGGAATTCGGCTGAATAGGTGATAGAACCTGCATTTGGCCAATCTGGTATCATATGTTTGTGCTCTTGCAAACTACTCCACCACTCGGTAGCCACGATATTAGCTTACTCATATCAAGGCGAGGAGGAACACATTTCCATTATCAACCTGTCACCTCCACAGCAAGCACTAGAGGGAGCACTTTTGCTAAATTAGCCAATAAAATTATTCTCAACTCCTTCCATTCCATAAGTTTGCATCACCACTTAGTCCATTTAGCACCCATATATTCTCTCTCAAACCTAATTATCTTCTGTGCTTTTGAGATCAAAGTCCTTAACCTTAGCTCCGCATTAGCCAAATCAGTAAGGTATGTGAATTGGAACTATTTACACATTGATCGCTCCCATATTTTTTTCAAACAATTTCTTTAGAGAAATAAAAATAGGAACTGTGCAGCAGGTGAGCCAGCATCTGAAAGAGAAAGCCAGCACAACACACCGTGAAAACACATTATGATAAATAGTCTACTGTACTTCTGGAACATCAATCAGCCTCTTCTCCCCCAAATGAGGACCAATGCACCTCAAGCATTTTCTGTTTCTATTTCAGAAAAATTTGGTTTAGCTGATTACAGAGCCTTTCTTGATTTCATTCAGTGAATTTGAAGTATACACACCAGTATGATGCAAAATGAAGGGATTCCCTAGTTACCTGTTTAAAACTTTTTGTTTTATGTTTTCACAAACTCAACTGTTCTATCTACTATTGAATCAAATTGTGTGCTAGATTTTTAGGACATAGCACCACAGAACTTAATTGCACAGAAGGAGGCCATTTGTTTATCGTGTTTATGCTGTCTCTTTGCTAGAGCATCCAAAACTAATCTTGGTGCCTTGCTTTCTCTCCATATCCTCTGCTTCAAATGTTTATCCACTTTTCCTTTAAAAGATGCAATGGTCTCTGTCTTAGTTATTCCCTGTGGCAATGAATTACATACTTTGATAACTCTCTCTAACCTCTCACCTCAGTTTCTTGATATCACTTTTTAATTGATGATCCCTTGTCACAAACTCTCAAACCAGAGGAAATAGACTTTTCCTTATACACCCCACCAAAACCCTTCATAATTTTAAAAACTTCTATTAAATCTGCTCAGCCTGCTCTGCTCCAGTTGAAATCACGCCGATATCTCAAGTCTATCCTCAAAACTATAGATACTCATTCCTAGATTTGAAGGAAGATGACTTCCACGCTAGCAGCTCCCTACTGAGCTGCTCTACTTTGTGACTCCCATCTATGGCCATCCTTTGCCCTCAGTCTCCTCTCCTCCATTGCTTAAGACTGCCTGCTAATAATAATGGATACATTTGGCTCAATCTGCAACTCCAAACTACAGGAAACTTTCGTTTATCCGGAGGTTAAATGTCCGGAAAGCTCTATCCACCGGCAAAATTCAGGAGTCGGTTCAGATAAGTTTTTTTTTTTCTTTTCGTTGCTTTTTTTCTGCAGTCGTGGCTCTGCAAGGTCTAGCTGAAGCTTAGCTACAGAGACGCTTGCAAGCTACGCCGACTGTTTTGAAGCTGTTGCTAAGCAACAGGGTTTGTTGCTTCACACAGAGCTCAGAAGCTCCGTATGTTTTAACATTAGCGCTGGTTTCTACGGCAGTTTTGATGGGACGGCACCAGCTCGGCCCCGTCAGTGCCGGATACCAGAAAGTTTCCTGTACAAGTGAAAGCTACTAGTACAGAGGACATTGCCCATCTCCTGATTCTATGTTCAGTACCTTACCTGTGCTCATTTCAATGGCTGGGACTTGTATTTGAATTCCTAGATTTTTTTGTCATCAGAACTGTACTGCTTTGTTGGACTAAGAAGGAAAGAAAAGAAAGAACTTGCATTTATATAGTGTCTTTCATGACCTCTGGATGATCCACAGTGCTTACAGCCAATGAAGTCTATCACCAAGAGTGGCTCGGTAGCACCACTACTGACCGAACTGTCTGAGTCCTGAAGGACATAACTGCCAGCCTGGGCCTGCGACAAGTGGTGAGTGAACCAACACGAGGGAAAAACCTACTTGACCTCGTCCTCACCAATCTACCTGTCGCAGCTCCATCTGTCCATGACCACATTGGCAGCAGTGACCACCGCACAGTCATTGTGGAGACTAAGTCCCGTCTTCACTCTGAGAACACCCTCCATCGTGTTGTGTGGCACTACCACTGTGCTAAATGGGATAGACTCAGAACAGATCTAGCAGCTCAAAACTGGGCATCCATGAGGCACTGTGGGACATCAGCAGCAGCAGAATTATATTCCACCACAATCTATAATCTCATGGCCCGGCATATCCCTCACTCTACCATTACCACCAAGCCAGGGGACCAACCCTGGTTCAACAACGAGTGTAGAAGAGCATGCCAGGAGCAACACCAGGCGTACCTAAAAATGAGGTGCCAACCTGGGGAAGCTGCAACACAGGACTACATGCATGCTAAAAAGTGGAAGCAGCATGCTATAGACGTGGCTAAGTGATCCCACAATCAACGGATCAGATCAAAGCTCTGCAGTCCTGCCACATCCAGTCGAGAATGGCGGTGGACCATTAAACAACTAACGGGAGGAGGAGGCTCCAAGAATATCCCCATCCTCAATAATGGTGGAGCTCAGCACGTGAGTGCAAAAGACAAGGCTGAAGCGTTTGCAACCAACTTCAGCCAGAAGTGCCGAGGGATGATCCATATCTTCCTACTCCCGAGGTCCCCACCATCACAGAAGCCAGTCTTCAGCCAATTCAATTCACTCCACGTGATATCAAGAAACGGCTGAGCGCACTGGATACAGCAAAGGCAATGGGCCCTGACAACATCCCGGCTATCGTGCTGAAGACTTGTGCTCCAGAACTAGCCACGCCTCTAGCCAACCTGTTCCAGTACAGCTACAACACTGGCATCTATCTGACAATGTGGAAAACTGCCCAGGTATGCCCTGTCCACAAAAAGCAGGACAAATCCAATCCGGCCAATTACCGCCCCATCAGTCTACTCTCAATCATCAGCAAAGTGATGGAAGGTGTCATCGACAGTGCTATCAAGCGGCACTTACTGACCAATAACCTGCTCACTGATGCTCAGTTTGGGTTCCACCAAGATCACTCTGCTCCAGACCTCATTACAGCCTTGGTCCAAACATGGACAAAGGAGCTGAATTCCAGAGGTGAGGTGAGAGGGTCACCATTAACCAGAAACGTAACTGGACCAGCCACATAAATACTGTGGCAACAAGAGCAGGTCAGAGGCTAGGTATTCTGCGGCAAGTGTCGCACCTCCTGACTCCCCAAAGCCTGTCCATCATCTACAGGGCACAAGTAAGGAGTGTGATGAAACACTCTCCACTTGCCTAAATGAGTGCAGCTCCAACAACACTCAAGAAGCTTGACACCATCCAGGACAAAGCAGCCCTTAAACATTCACTCCCTCCACCACCGCCGTACCGTGGCTGCAGTGTGTACCATCCACAAGATACACTGCAGCAACTCGACAAGGCTTCTTCGGCAGCACCTCCCAAACCTGCGACCTCTTCCACCTAGAAGGACAAGGGCAGCAGGCGCATGGGAACACCACCACCTCCAAGTTCTCCTCCAAGTCACACACCAGCCTGACTTAGAAGTATATCGCCAATCCTTCATCGTCGCTGGGTCAAAATCCTGGAACTCCCTACCAAACGGCACTGTGGGAGTACCATCACCACACGGACTGCAGTAGTTCAAGAAGGCGGCTCACCACCACCTTCTCGAGCAACCAGGGATGGGCAATAAATGCTGGCTTTGCCAGCGACGCCCAGATCCCAAAAATGAATTTTTAAAAAGTACAATCACTGTTGTAATGTAGGAAAATAAGCAGCTAATTTGCGCACAGCAAGATCCTTATGTCCACCTGAGAACAGATGGGGCCTCGTTTTAAGATCTCCTCGGACAGTGCATGATGGATGATACCATGGCTTAAAGGGGTAAATTATGAAGACAGATTGCATAAACTTGGCTTATATTTGCTTGAGTTTAGGAGGTTTAGGTGGTGATCTGATTGAGTTATTTAAAATGATGAAAGAATTCAACAGGTTTTTTAATTTATTCACGGGATGTGGGCATCGCTGGCAAGGCCAGCATTTATTGCCCATCCCTAATTCCCTTGAGAAGGTGGTGGTGAGGTGCCTTCTTGAATCGCTGCAGTCTGTGTGGTGAAGGTACTCCCACAATGACATTGTCGTAGTGATTTGGTACAACTGAGTGGCTTGCTAGGCCATTTATTTCAGAGGGCAGTTAAGAGTCAACCACATTGCTGTGGGTCTGGACTCGCATGTAGGCCAGACCAGGTAAGGATGGCAGATTTCCTTCCCTAAAGCACATTAGTGAACCAGATGGGTTTTTATGACAATCTGGTAGTTTCATGGTCACCATTACTAACACTAGCTTTTATATTCCAGATTTATTTAATTAACTGAAATTAAATTCCCCAGCTGCTGTGGTGGAATTTGAACTCGTGTCTCCAGATTATTAGTCCAGGCCTCTGGATTACTTGTCCAGTAACATAACCACTATGCTACCATTCACGGATCATCCTGGAATAGCTACAGAAAAGATATTTCCTCTGGTGAGGGAATCCAGAATAAAGGGACACAATCTTAAAATTGGAGCTAGGATTTCAGGAGTGAAATCAGGAAGCACTTTTTCACATAAAGGGTAGTGGGAATGTGGAATTCTCTTCCCCCAAAATGCTGTGGATACTGGGTCAATTGAAATATTCAGGACTGAAATAGATAGATTTTTATAAGGTAAGAGTATCAAGGGATATGGATTAATGGCAGGGTAAATGGAGTTGAGGTACAGATCAGCCATGATTTAATTGAACGGTGAGCTTGAGGGGCTAAATGGTCTACTTGTGTTGCTATGGTCTTATGCAGCGCCCCTCCAGTATTGCACTGAAGTGCCAGCCTAAATTGTGTGCTTAAGTCTCTGGAGTGGGGCTTGAACCCAGGATCTTCTCAAACAGAGAACTCCAGCCTTTAACTTTGGACTCTTTCAAATAATTTCCTCGCTGTGCTCTGTTTATGACTAGAACATGTCTCACCTAATCTCTGCCATACCGATGTAATCTAAATTCCCTCTGTGCCCATTCTTGTGTACGTTTTGGATCATCCTGGAAAGCAAAGATAACCTCTGGTTTCTTCTCTCCACTACCAACGATCTCCTTAACACCCTCTTCCCTGCCTGCCACCCTCTCCTCCAAAAAAAATGTAATGAGCTCATCAACTACTTTGTCATCAAGGTTACCTCAGCTGCTTCCCCACCTCTCCTTGCTCACCAAGCCAAGCCTCCCACCCTCCCTCCCGGCTTCCTTTGCCCTAATCCCAAATCTGTGTGTGTGTGTGTCTCTCTATCTTCTCTTCCATCTCCTCCTCCCCCTTTACCACATTCTTACTAAACTGCTGAACATCTGACTGCGCCCTTATAAAATCCAGAATGCTTTGGGCCTTTTTTATGGCTTTATCTAATGTGTTGGCACTGTCACGGACTTATGTATTTGAATCTCTGTCCCACTCACCCATTCTATTGCGTATGCTCCCATTTGTTGTTTTTCCTCCCAAAACACATTGGCCTAGAAATTCAGTGGGCTTTGCGCCCAGTTACCGCCCAAATAGGGTTTCTGCGGCAGTGTAAGAGAGTGCGCTGATATTCAGCGCTGCGGTAATGGCGGCGGTAGCCGGTAGCGCTGCGCCGACACCGATGACGTCATCGGTGTGCGCAGTGCCCCGGTTCCGCCCCGCTTCCGGCCCAAACCCCATATTTAGTTGCGGCCGCCTCTTCTGCAGCGGCCGCAAACAGCGATTGAAAAACGGGGCCGTACTGCTGCGCTACTGGGGCACTTTAAGGTGGAGGTGCGGGCGGCCGCCTGCCCGCACCTCCTTCCCCGGCCTCCTCCACCCCCCCCCCCCGCGGCATTGCCGGCTGCTTTCCGCGAGCCCGGCACTTCTCCGTGGTGTCGGGCTCATTTGCCGGCACAATCCAGTGGCGATCTCGCTGTTGCAGGCACCTCCCCCTTAAGAGAAGGAGGAGGCCTGCAGTACCGCAGCCTGTCGCTCCGCAGCGGGTGGCGCAGCGGGGCCTACAGCGCAGAAATTCAGTTTCAGCGCCCCAAGCGGGGGCGGGCACACCCTGGATTAGCGCCTGGTTCCGACTTGGGGCGCAAAAGCCGAATATCTGACGGGCGCACCTGGCTCTGCGCGTAGCGCTAACTTTTGGGCGTTAGCCTGCTGGCGGGCCTTAACTGAATTTCTAGGCCATTATCTTACAATCCTCGCATTCAGTTGCATCTGCCACCTATCTGTTCATTCCGCTAACCTATAAGTCATCCTGAAATATTACGCAGTCCTTCTCACAACTTGCCAACCCCCCTACTTTTATGTCCTCAACAAATTTTGTTACCTTGCCCTTTATCCAAGTCCAAATTATATCTGAACAAAAGTTGGCATAACACTGACTCCTGAGGTACATAGTTTCAAATCTTTTCCTATCCAGCATATTGAAATTTTAAATAATTAAGCAGTTTTGACTTCAGTCTTTATACCTAAAATAGTAATGGTGGAAAACTTGCATCAATTCAAAGTTATATTTAAGTGACACTATAAAATTTTGATTTCTAAACTCTGTTCCATTGAATACACTACCCACAGTATGAGAATTGCTGACTTTTTCAATTAAGTTATATATTGGAATTTACCACAAGTGTTAATCCAGTATCTTTACAGAACAATATATTTAACAAATTGTCCTCTCTATTCCAAAGCTGTGTGAGAAACCTGGGGAGCTGCTGCTTTGTGAAGGACAGTGCTGTGGCGCCTTCCATTTAAAGTGCCTAGGTTTAACCAAAATGCCCGAAGGAAAATTTATGTGCATTGAATGTACCACAGGTAAGATATGTATTCATGTAGTAACCTACTGTGCAATAATAGTTTAAAAAATTGATACATGGTTATCCTAGTTATATATAATTTTGTAGTACATTGATATTAAACTATAAATTACATTCCAAATTCTACTGGAAGCGCCCCTCCCTCTTGGGGCGCTGCGAGTGAATATCGTGGCGCTATGTGCCGCGGTACTGTAGGCCTTCCTCCCCTTATTAAAGGGGAGGACTCGGGCGGGGGGGGGCCAGCTGAGCCACCAGGAATCAGAGTGCCAGCGAAAGAGCGCAGCTGGCACCCCACAGGGGGGCTTCACAGGAGGCTGGGGGCAGGTGCTGGCAGGCAGCCAGCCAGCCACAAAAATGGCCGCCGGGTACCTGCCCTTTAAATCGCCCCGGCCGCAGGTAGGCTCCGCTGACCCTGTCGGACATAGCGTCCGGTGGTAAGTCAGGGGGGCGCTGTGCACGGTGATGACGTCATCGCCGGAGGCACAGCACCGCGGGGCGCTAATGGTTACTGCCGCCGCTAACCTCCCGCTGAATTTCGCGGGCAACATTAGCGGCGCCGCGCCCGGGTGCTAGTTGCACTAACGGGAGGCACAAATCAACTGAATTTTTCCCCCATTATTTCTTATATCTTCAACCCTATTCAGTTAGTAAAATGTTTATCCCTCGTTTAGCCACCTTCCCACCCCTCCTGCAATGCAGCAGTCCTACAACAAGTGGATATGCAGGCTCCCAAGGCGCTCGGAAGTGTGCAAGAACAGGCCTTGTTAGATCATGTGGTCACCTCGCCTTCTCCGCAGAGAAGCACTTAACCTCTACTTTATGCTTTCCTCAAGTACATGTCAAAGATATGGGCACTGAAAGGTGCAAACCTGCATCTCACCATTTTGTGATATATAATTCTGCTCCACTTTGAATTCAATTTTTTTTTTAAGTATTGGTTGTATAAAATGGTTTGATGAGTAATTTTTTTTATTTCAGTGGAGGATTACAGTCGTTTAAGTAGATGAATACAAAGACTCTTTAAAACTTCAGACGATGAGCAAAGGAAGTTTAGAATAGGTTAACTGTTAGGTTTGCATATGGAGATTTGGGCTATTTAAATAAGAGTTATTAGAAAAATAATGGTAAGTGTCTGCTGTAAGCTACTTCATGTTTCGCAAAACCATTGTACTCCAAATCTATCCTGGATAACACTACAATAATATTCCAATGGATAGAATATAATGGGTGGCAGGGAATGAGTAATAAGCCAGTAACAAATGGGTTCTGATGGCATCTTAAACTACAAACGTGAAGTCAGCGTTAGGTGACTCAAAAGGAAAAAGGGAACGTTTTAAAGATTTTGAGTTCAGAAAATGTGCTGGTGAATATTGGAAGGTAGGAAAGAATTCCTTTCTGGCATCAGGGAACAAATAGGTATCTGTGAAAATGGGAGTAGTTAGAATGATATGTCACTATATCATATCTATATAAATACCACAGTGCATTTTTTCTGAGAAGTAGTGTAGTCTGTTCTGCACAAATCAGTTTTACTTCCTTGCACTAGAATGCCCCAGACTAGGGCCGATCCATTTAAGAAAAGATTTCATTTGAAGGGGAACCCCGTTGGTGCTCACTTCAGATGTACAATTTATTGTAAGCTTATATGGTGGCCATACACAGTTAAACTAGAAAAGAAAGTCTAGCACAAGAATGATGAAGGAAGCAGTGACTTGAAGTCGATGCAAAAGTTTCTCTTGGCCTGTTGTCAGATATAGTTATAATTGCAAAATACTGCGGATGCTGGAAATCTGAAATAACAACAGAAAACGCTGGAAAAACTCAGCAGGCCAGGCAGCATCCGTGGAGAGAGAAACAGAGTTAATGTTTCAGGTCTGGGACCCTTCATCAGAACTGGAAAAAGCTGGAGATGTAACAGATATTAAGCAGGCGCAGAGACGGGGGGCGGGGGGGGGGGGGGGGCGGTTAGGAGGGGAGGAAGAAATAGAAAGAACATCCTGTGCTTTTGTAAGAGGCAGGAAAGATAAAATGTTGCAAATGGGAATGGCAAAAATCATACTGCATGAAAAATGGGGGCAGGGATAATTATCTGAAATTGTTGAACTCAATGTTGAGTCCGGCAGACTGCAAAGTGCCCAATCAAAAGATGAGGTGCTGTTCCTCGAGCTTACGTTGAGCTTCATTGGAACAATGCAATAGCCCGAGGACAGAGAGATCAGAGTGGGAGTGAAGCGGTGAATTAAAGTGACAGGCGACTGGAAGCTCATGGTCATCCGTATGGACTGAACGAAGGTGTTCCGCAAAGCGGTCGCCCAATCTGCGTTTGGTCTCCCCAATGTAGAGGAGACCGCATCGTGAGCAGCGAATACAGTATATTAAATTGCAAAGAAGTACAAGTAAATCGCTGTTTCACCTGGAAGGGGTGTTTGGGGCCCTGGACAATGGGAAGGGAGGAGGTAAAAGGGCATGTGTTGCATCTCCTGCGCTTGCACGGGAAGGTGCCAGGTGAAGGAGCAGGGCTGTTGGTGATTGAGGAGTGGACCAGGGTGTCGCGGAGGGAGCGGTCCCTTCGGAATGCTGAAAGGGGAGGTGAGGGGAAGATGTGTTTGGTGGTGGGATCACGTTGGAGGTGGCGGAAATGGCGGAGGATGATCCGTTGAATGTGGAGGCTGGTGGGGTGAAAGGTGAGGACAAGGGGAACTCTATTGTGGTTCTGGGAGGGAGGGGCAGGGGTGAGAGCAGAAGTGCGGGAAATAGAACGGACACGGTCAAGGGCCGTGTCAACCACGGTAGAGGGGAATCCTCGGTTGAGGAAAAAGGAAGACATGTCAGAAGCACTAGTATGGAAGGTGGCATCGTCAGACCAGACGCGGCGGAGACGGAGAAACTGGGAGAATGGAATAGAGTCCTTACAGGAAGCGGGGTGGGAGGAAGTGTAGTCCAGGTAGCTGTGGGAGTCGGTGGGCTTGTAGTGAATGTTTGTTGAAAGCCGATCGCCAGAAATGGAGATGGAGAAGTCAAGGTAGGGAAGGGAAGAGTCGGAGATGGACCATGTGAAGGTGAGGGCAGGGTGGAAAGTGGAAGTAAAGTGAATGAACTTATCCAGTTCAGGGCGAGAGCAGGAAACGGCACCAATACAGTCATCGATGTACCGGAAAAAGAGGTGAGGGAGGGGACCTGAGTGGGACTGGAACAAAGAATGTTCCACATGTCCCATGAACAGACAGGCATAGCTTGGGCCCATGCAGGTTCTTTCTCCCCTCCTAACCGCCCCCCCCCCCCACCGTCTCTGCACCTGCTTAATATCTGTTACATCTCCAGCTTTTTCCAGTTCTGATGAAGGGTCCCAGACCTGAAATGTTAACTCTGTTTCTCTCTCCACAGATGCTGCCTGGCCTGCTGAGTACTGTCAGATATAGTTAACTTGACAAGTGAGGCTTCCTGACATTTTGGTGACATTTAAGTATGACTGTGCTCCTCCAAACAATTCAAATTATGACATTACTGTGTATTTTCACCAGGTGTCCATACTTGCTTTGTGTGTAGAGAAAATGAGAAGGATGTGAAGCGATGTCTTATGCCATTGTGTGGGAAGTTTTATCATATGGAGTGCATTGAAAAGTACCCTACCACTGTACTGCAGAACAAAGGATTCCGATGCTCAATCCATGTCTGTCTGTCTTGTTATGCTTGCAACCCTACTAATCCAAGAGCAACCAAAGGTACTGTACCAGAGAATAATCTTTACAAAAGATAATGTTCAGAATAAAATGGTAGAGCAAACAACTATTTCTCTGGGAGTTGTAATCAGTTCCACTGTGATCTGCTTTGTTACATTTCTTGTGATCTTCTTCTGACAGGCCTAGGTTTAAACTTTTTCATCAAATGCATCAGGGCCTTTTCATTGATCAATGGTTATTCCTGAGTTAGCTAAGATTTTACACTGTATCAAATTTTGTCTGTTAACGCTCCTGTGAAGTGTTGTGGGACATTTTACTACGTTAACGGCACTATGTTGTTGTTGTATTATCCATAATAAATTATGCATACACAGCTATTGTAATACAGTAAGTTGTTAGGGCAAGTGAAATTATCATGAAAGTGATCATGGATACATAATACAGGAAAAGTTCTGATATCCGGCACCGACGGGACCGAGCTGCTGCCGATCTATCAAAACTTCCGGATAGACCAGCGCTAATGTTGAAGGATAGGAGGTTTTCATCTCCGTATCTGACAACAAACACTGTTGCTTAGCAACAGCTTGTAAACACTCGGCCCGTACCTTGGAAGCGTCTCTGAAACTGTTGCTAAGCTACAGAGACGCTTTCCAGAGCCTGACTGTTTAAAAAAAAAAATGCTAGGAGAAGAAAAAAAACCTAACCAAAACGGCTGCTGATTTCTGCCGTTAGATCGAGGTTTCCGGGCATACAACCTCCGGATAAACCAAAGTTTCCTGTACTACAGTATCAAGCTTGAATAGGCTAACATGTAATACAGTCTAACATTGGTTGGTTCTGTTTATATGTATTTCTGTCTTTATGTGTGATTAGGTCGAATGATGCGCTGTGTGCGGTGTCCTGTGGCTTATCATGCCAGTGATAATTGTCTGGCAGCAGGATGTGTGGTCCTGGCTTCAAACAGTATCATCTGTACTAACCACTTCACTGCAAGGAGGGGCTGCAGGCATCATGGACATGTCAATGTCAGCTGGTGCTTTGTGTGCTCAGAAGGTAAGGTAAAGCTGGAAGTAAATGTTTTGTACTTTTGTTTCTCATTGTTTTTCTGCCCCAATTGAGTTTTCTTCTCTGAAGATCCTGGAGTTTGTTTACAGTATTCATGTACAAATTGATACAACATTCCTTTGTCTGCTATTTTAATAGGTGTTGCTTATATAACTGGGTTGACACCTCCATTAAAATAACAGACTGAAGAATGTCACACATTAAGCATTCTTGCACTAATAATTGCGAACAGTAATTGCAGTCCACACCACTTCAAACGTCCACGTTTAAAATGGGAAGTCGCTTATTTCAGCCAGAAAGAGATAACCATTATCCATTTGCATTAATGTCAGTTTCAAAGTTGCTGGTTATAGCATCTTAAATGCTCCATTTAATTTGGGCAGAAACAAGCTGTGTTTACTCATTTCTCTTCCCTTAGGCTTTCATTTCTTCTACACTTGAAAATGCAGATTTAGTATCACAGAAAAATGTTCCAAAGCCACATCTACAACACGGGATAGTAGGTTGAAGGAAGTGAATTACAACACAGTAACTCCATTCAGTGGTAGTATTATAAATTGTGGTGGTATTACTTCAGCAGTTTGTTAGTACCTGAACCATCAGATTAGGTCACTGCCGCTAACTCCTGCCCAACCAGTACTGTATATTGTATGAAATTTGTTTTGAATCTCTGCTGGTGGTCCTTCTTTCTTTATTTTTATTAATGCTACTGCATTATACCAGCTATCGCAAATAGCGGGCAAATTGTGTTTGCATGAAACTCGCCCATTATAAATGGTGGGGCTGTAATAAGCTAAAGTATACTTACTTACGTATTTAAACACTACATTTTAACACAAATTAATTTTGAAGAATATTACTTGAGTTCATATGAAGACAAATGCTCCTTTTTAATTGCATGCTTAAATAGTAACTCAGTTCCATAGTGTTTATCTCTTACTATTCAGAATTGTATAGTGAATAATCTTAGCCTTGCTGAATGAACAGGAACTCCCTACAACTATGCAACATTCCCTCGTATATGATATTAAATAAATATTTTGCATCAGTTTTTACAAATGATGATGGAAGTGAGAATGTCGGTATGCTAAAGGAAGGTCTGGAACAATTGTTCGAGATAACTGTAGAAAAAGAATTGGTTCTGAAAAAATTAGCCGAACTCATGATGAAGAAGTCCCTTGAGCACTGATGGCTGTTGAAAGAAGTCAGAAGATAACAAGCTCTTGGCATAATATTTCAATCATCCTTAAATATGCAAATTGTGTAATTAGACTGGAGAGTAGTCAATGCAACACCTTTGTTCAAGAAGGAAGAGGAAATGGAGTTGAGGTGCAGATCAGACATGATCTACTTGAATGGTAGATTCACGCTTGAGGGGTTTGAATGGTCTACTCCTGTTCCTAATGTTCTTAGACTGCTTGGTCTATAGCTACTTTCTATGTCTGTTATTGGCAAATTCTTGGGGCTCAATTTTAATAGCCCTGAGGAGGCAGGTCTGTTAGGAAAATGGGGGAAAATGGCTTCAGGCACCCATCCCGCCCCCACCCGATTTTCATGAGTGTCTGTTTAGCCGCTCCCAAACTGACTTGTCAGAAACAGGCCTGGTTCAAGGAGACGAGTTGCTGGAGGACATGATTTGTACGCATTGGTGGAGTGCTTTAAAAGCATCCCTGAAACATGGCTGACATTCAAATGCAATAACTTTGCTGCTGTAGGTATGGGATAACATTTTGCACATCTACTGACCACCTGACTGTTCAAGCTGGCACCCATCTGTAATGTGGCATGAATGGAATCATTTCAAGCCACTTTGACTGTGCGCTTGCAAGATTGTTGCCTCAAATGAAATCTGTAGCAAGGTGATGGGAAACATTTATGCCCTCTCATCCTGGTCCTCATAATCGGAGGAGTAGCAGCCGCATGGGTCAGCGCAGATCTTCCTGGGAAGAGGAGTAGGAGGAGGGCGAGGGGCGCCTTGCGTGCCCTGTTGTGACCAATGCAGCATCCCTCCAGTTCACTGCTGCCCGTCAAGCAGGGTATGCACACTGCCATGCCACATTAGCATAAGCTTACTCTTCAACCATAGGTGACTACCATATGGCTCTGTAATTGCAGGCCACACTTGTCCAACGTCATACTTAATCTCTGCTATACCCTGTTAATCTCTGCTATACCCTGTTATTTCCTATCACTTTTGCCATCAGCATTACAAAAGCAAGTCACCCTGAGCCCTCAATGCGCTTTTGCCATTTCCCACAACACATAGGTCACACAATCAACTGTTTGACATAATTTATCTTTAACACATGTCAAAAGGATAATAAACCAGCAAGAGTCAGGAAAAAAAAGAAACATCACCCAAGTGACTCCCCTTATGATTATAGGTGCTTAATCTTTCTCTTACATGTGCTTCTACGTGGTGCTTCCCCTGTGGCTTCAGCAGATGTAGAGGCACCTTGCTGACTAGGATGCTGCGCCTGCTTAGACGCCTTTGGCGGGCGTCCTCTGGGTTTGGGAGCCTGGGAGGGCTCTTCAAAAGTCTGCTCTTCCTGCGACTGTGCAGGGGCTGAAACAGCCATCTCAGTTGTCTCTGCAAAGTGGGTCTCTGAGGGCTCCGCAGTGGCATGGTCATGTGAGTGCTTTGAGAGGAGCCCATAGTTCCTTCTGTCCTGCCAACAACATCCCTCTCATGGGTCAGCCGCACCTCAGTGCTGGCAAGTGACTGGAGAGCACCTTGCTGCACTTCAGGGGGACCCGCATCTGCACTGGCAGTCCTCCTCAAAAGGACTCCATGAAGCTCTGGTCTCTCTGCACAATAGCTGCCCATCGCTCCTCCAGAGATGTCATTCTATTCTGAACAGTCTCCATGTTTTCCTGACGATGGCGACTTATTTCCTCCATGGCTGTAGCCATCCTTTCCACTGAGGTAGCCAGCCTTTCCACTGAGGTTGCCATCCTATCCAAGGTGCTGCGTTCATGCGCCATTGCCTCCACCACGGCAGTGCTGATGTTAGAGATGGACTCCTCCATTCTCTCCACACTCGCACTAACCCTGGAGGCAAACCCTTCCAGAGACACCTGCACTTGTTCCTGTATTTCATGAACACCTTTTTTTCTGGATGACCCCAGAGACACAGCATCTGCATGCAGCTCAGCAGAGCTAGGAGAGTCCTGCGACCTCCGCCGAGGACTCTCCACTGCTGTCGCCACCTCCACCATCTGCTGATGCTCACTTGTGCGCTGTGATAGACCAGGTGGTAACACTACTCTAACTTGCGATGGTCCCACCGAGGTGTGCGTTGCTGCACTGGTGCTGGGTGCGCTGAGTCCTGATGATGCTGCTCCCTCAGGCTTCAGGTTCGTCTGAGGATTTGTCCGGGTCTTCGTCCTGGATCGTGGGGAGGGGGGCGCTCGATGGTCCTGTGTGAGAGTAAAGGTATGATTTAGACATCTGATATTGATGTAGCAGACACATCCTTTTGAGCAGATGATACAATGCGGTTCTCTATGAACATCATATGCCATTGCTTTCTGAGCAGGATGAAACTCTATTATGTCACCAGCTTCCTCTAGCGTGCCCGTCTCTACATTGCCCACTTCCAGGTCCTCGCCACCTCCAACAATCTCATTAGCAGCCTCCTCAGCACTGGTCAATGTTGCTAGGGTAGATGTTCCTCCTCCAGTCATTGCTCTCTCACTCTTATTGTGAGCCATCTTTTCTTGCAAGGAGGGACACAAGCGGTGCATCAGCCACAGTGATGGAGTGAGTGTGAATAGTCCCTATTATAGAAACTTTGAGGGAGACGAAGATGGGCTAAGGTGCCAAGAGGAAGGTAGCTTCCTGTGCGCTGTTAGTTGTCACTGCATGACAGTGAGAGCGAGTCTGAGGGGTGCATAGGCAGGATGCTGAAGTGATTCAGTACAGAAACAGAGATGGATAGGAAAGGGTGCAAGGGAAGTAAGACTAAGGTGGGATGTGAAGGAGGAGGCTTACAACGCAGAGTGCTGGTGATGAGAAGGGAAGCAGAGTGAAGGCAAGTGAGATGGGATACTCACTTGATGTTCGCACAAGATCATTAAACCCTTTTCGGCACTGGATCCATGACCGTGCATAAATGGACTTTGCGCTCACCTCCTGAGCAATGCGCAGCCAGGCTGCCTTGGTCTGCTGAGGAGGCTTCCTCCAGCCATCAGGAGGGAAGAGAATCTCCCTGCGCCCTCTTACAGCATCGACAAGAGCATGGAGGGACTCGTCATTAAAACAAGGAGCTGCCTTGCCACTGGAAGAAGTCATAGCATTTAAATCAAGTCCAAGAAACCACAATAGAAAGGCTTAGGCTGGATGGCAGCTTTAAAAGCAGCTGTTTTTATGACTTCATCAGAGGCGGCCAGCCGACCCGATCCCACTCATTGGACCGGCCAGCGCGCCTCCTTGAAATTAACAAGCTCATTGAATGAAAATCGGACATCTGCAGCTGATCCCACTGGAAGCAGCTCCCAAACCCGCCCACCACGCAACCCGACTCCAACCCGCCTCGGGAGTTAAAATCGAGCTTTTAGAATCCATAATTCGATATAAAATTAGTGAACATTTAGGAATGTGCAAGTTAATCAAGGATAGCCAGTATAGATTTTTTAAAGGCAAGTCATGTTTGACAAATTTAATAGTCTTCTTTTGAACAAGTGACTGGATAACTAAAGGAAATGTAGTTAATGAAATGTACGTGGATATTCAGACATGTTCAGTAAAATATCTCACAAGAGGCTTATAAGAAAAATTCAGGTGAATGTTATGAGGAAATGTAGCAGCATACATAGAAAATTAGCTGATGGACAACAGCACCTTGTATTTATTTATTGTGGTAAACCACTTTTATCGTTCACTATCGTTACACTATGGTTATCACTGTTTATATCGTTACACTATGGTTATCACTGTTTACACTGTTGTATCACTACACAAGGTCACCTCTTGTCACGCTGTTATACCTGGGCTGACCACAGCTGACTCCGCCCATGACTCCGCCTGCTTGCCCAGGTATAAAGGTGGTCGACTGGCTGGTATTCCTCCTTGTTGGACCCGATCACCCACGAGGGTGGGCTCTGTTATTTAGCCAATAAAAACCTATAGTTACTATCTTAACTCATCGCTTTTCATTGGATGAATTGATAGGTATATCAATTTTATTGGCTAAATTTTGAAATGAGTGGATCGGAGCAGCCAAACGGCCAGCTACAACAGCCACAGCAGCCGGCCTGGCTGCGAGCCCTCCGACCGCCGTACCTGGATCTAAACCCACAGGCAGCGAACTCAGCCCTCGACTTCAAACACTGGCTGAGCTGTTTCGAATCCTACCTGGGAGAATCCGGCGTGCCTCTGGGATCCAAACTAAGAGTTCTGACCGCCCAAGTGAGCCCTAAAGTATTTGCAATCATCCAGGACCTTACTACATACGAGGACGCCGTCAACCTGCTGAAAGAGCAGTACCGGAGCCCGGTAAACTCTATGTATGCCAGACATCTCCTAAGATCCCGCTCGCAACAGCCAGGAGAGTCTGTAGATGAATTTTTACGGGCGCTACAAACACTCGGCAGGGACTGTGACTTTAAAGCTGTAACGGCTGCAGAAAATACTGAAGGGAATATCCGCGATGCCTTCGTGAAAGGCCTTCGGTCCGACTACTCACGGCAAAGACTGCTCGAATCAAAGGACCTCGACCTGAATACAACTGCAGCCCTCGCTCGCTCTCTGGAAGTGGCCCATCGGGACCTCGAGGCGTATTCCAGGTACTGTGCTGTGCGACCCTGGGACTCCGGCCCAACCCCGGCCGCAATACCCCTCGCACCGCCGCCTCTGGGACCTACCTCAGCGTCGGCGTCCCAGAACCGATCGGGACCGCCACCCCCGGTACCGGTTGCAACATCGGAGCCCCGCGATCGGGCCGCCGGCTGCTTCTTCTGTGGCCAGGCGAAACACCCGAGGACGCGCTGCCCTGCAAGAAACGCGACTTGCTCCGATTGCCACAAGAAAGGCCACTTCGCTAAGGCCTGCAGGGGGAGAGCCACAGACGCCAGCAGTGCCTCATGCGAGTTGTGGGGGCGGCCATCTTTCATCAAGGCCACAGATGCCAGTATCCCTCGTGTGAGTCGTGGGGGTGGCCATCTTTGATCAAGGCCACCGACACCAGCAGTGCCTCGTGAGTTGTGGGGGCGGCCATCTTCGCCATTTTATTCAACCTCGTGGGCGCCACCATTTTGTCCACCACACTCGACCGCCACCTTGCCTCCAGACCCGACCACCGCCTCACCCGCAGACTACAGCAGCTCGCTCAGCCATACATTAGCCTCCGTCACACTGGACCAAGCTCGCCCGCATCACCTGTCCAAGTCCATGATGGACATCAAAGTAAACGGCCACGCCACGACCTGCCTGTTCGACAGCGGAAGCACGGAGAGTTTCATCCATCCAGACACGGTGAGCCACTACTCCCTCACTGTCCGGCCAACGCGCAACCGGATTTCGATGGCGTCGAGGCCCCATTCTACAGACATCAGCGGCTACTGTGTTGTGACCCTGTCAGTTAGGGGCACGGAGTATAAAAATTTTAAACTCCTCGTCCTGCCCCAGCTCTGCGCTGCCGTCCTACTAGGGCTGGACTTCCAATCCCACCTTCAAAGTGTCACTTTGGCATACGGTGGACCCCTCCCCCCACTCACAGTCGACAACCAGCAGCCTTTAAACCGCCCACCGCATACCACCTGCGGCCTATCCACCCTCAAGGTCCCGCCCCCCTCCCTGTTCGCTAACCTCACCCGCGACTGTAAACCCGTCGCCACCAAGAGCAGGCGGTACAGCGCCGGGGACAGAGCTTTTATTAGCTCTGAGGTGCAGCGTCTCCTGAAGGAGGGCATCATCGAGAGGAGCAACAGCCCCTGGCGTGCCCAGGTCGTAGTCGTTAAGACCGGCAATAAAAACCGCCTGGTCATCGACTACAGCCAAACCATAAACCGGTTCACCCAGCTGGACGCATACCCCCTTCCCCGCATATCTGATATGGTCAATCAGATTGCACAGTACCGGGTATTCTCCACCATCGACCTTAAGTCGGCCTATCACCAACTCCCTATCCGCCCTGAGGACCGCCAGTATACCGCCTTCGAGGCGAATGGCCGCCTCTACCACTTCCTTAGGGTTCCCTTCGGCGTCACCAACGGGGTTTCGGTCTTCCAAAGGGAGATGGACCGGATGGTTGACCAGAACGGGCTGCAGGCCACGTTCCCTTATCTAGATAACGTCACCATCTGCGGCCGCGACCGGCAGGACCACGATGTTAATCTGGAGAAATTCCTCCGTACGGCCGAACGGCTGAACCTCACTTACAATAAGGAGAAATGTGTGTTTAACACCTCGCGTCTCGCCATCCTCGGCTGCGTAGTAGAGAACGGGGTCATCGGCCCCGACCCCGAAAGAATGCGCCCCCTCATGGAGCTACCCCTCCCCCACTGTCCAAAGGCGCTGAAGAGAACCCTGGGGCTCTTCGCCTACTATGCCCAATGGGTGCCGAATTATGCGGACAAAGCCAGACCCCTCATGAAGTCCACCTCCTTCCCCCTTACGGAAGAAGCGTGCGCAGCCTTCTCCCTCATAAAGGGAGACATTGCTAAGGCCACAATGCACGCGGTGGATGAGTCTATCCCTTTCCAAGTGGAGAGCGATGCATCCGACTTCGCCCTAGCAGCAACCCTTAACCAGGCGGGGAGACCTGTGGCCTTCTTCTCAAGGACCCTCCAGGGCCCTGAGATCCGACACTCTTCGGTCGAGAAGGAGGCCCAGGCGATCGTGGAGGCAGTACGACGCTGGAGGCATTACCTGGCAGGCAAACGATTTACCCTCCTCACCGACCAGCGTTCAGTCACTTTTATGTTTAATAACAAGCTGAGGGGCAAAATCAAGAACGACAAGATCTTGAGGTGGAGAATCGAGCTCTCCACCTATGATTATGGTATCTTGTACCGACCTGGTAAACTGAACGAACCCCCAGATGCTCTATCACGAAGTACATGCGCCAACGCGCAAATTGATAGACTGCAGACCCTCCACAACGACCTCTGCCACCCCGGGGTCACCAGACTTTACCACTTCATTAAGGCCCGCAACCTGCCCTACTCCATCGAGGAGGTCAGGACCATGACCAGGAACTGCCAAACCTGTGCCGAATGCAAACCGCATTTCTTTAGGCCGGACAGAGCAAGCCTGATCAAGGCCACCCGCCCCTTCGCGCGCTTGAGCATCGATTTTAAGGGGCCCCTCCCGTCCTCTGACTGTAATGTGTACTTCCTCAACATCATTGATGAGTACTCCCGTTTCCCCTTTGCCTTCCCCTGCCCAGACATGACCAGTACCACGGTCATCAAATGCCTGAACGACCTCTTCGCCTTGTTCGGGTTCCCGAACTATATACATAGCGACCGGGGCTCATCCTTCATGAGCGAGGAACTTCGCCAGTTCCTACTAGCGAGAGGCATTGCTGCAAGCAGGACCACCAGCTACAACCCCCGAGGGAACGGCCAGGTGGAAAGAGAGAACGCGACTGTCTGGAAGGCCGTTCTCTTAGCCTTAAAGTCTAAGGGCCTGCCAGCCTCGCGCTGGCAGGAAGTCCTCCCGGCAGCGCTGCATTCCATCCGGTCACTGCTTTGCACGGCCATTAACGCCACCCCCCATGAACGAATGTTTGTTTTCCCCAGGAAGTCGACTACGGGAACCTCGCTACCAACATGGCTGACTTCTCCGGGGCCCGTCTTGCTGCGAAAGCACGTGAGGGCCCATAAAACGGACCCCCTGGTCGAGAGGGTGGACCTCCTGCACGCCAACCCCCAGTACGCCTATGTGGCATACCCAGACGGGCGGGAGGACACAGTCTCCTTATGAGACCTTGCACCCTCGGGCACCCCTGAGACACCACCGTTACCCCCCACCACCCCCCCAAATCCACCCCAGGTAGACGGCATGCCGGAACCCCACGAGCCTTCGCCGACCACGCAGACACCAGCATTAACATCGGATACTGCATCACCGCCGCCGCTGCTGCGCCGATCAGAGAGACTTACGAGGCCTCCGGACAGACTGACATACCCGAACTGGTAGCACACTTCACCCCGCCGGACTCAAATCTAAACAAGGGGTGAATGTGGTAAACCACTTTTATCGTTCACTATCGTTACACTATGGTTATCACTGTTTACACTGTTGTATCACTACACAAGGTCACCTCTTGTCACGCTGTTATACCTGGGCTGACCACAGCTGACTCCGCCCATGACTCCGCCTGCTTGCCCAGGTATAAAGGTGGTCGACTGGCTGGTATTCCTCCTTGTTGGACCCGATCACCCACGAGGGTGGGCTCTGTTATTTAGCCAATAAAAACCTATAGTTACTATCTTAACTCGTCGCTTTTCATTGGATGAATTGATAGGTATATCATTTATATAGCGCCTTTAACGTAGTAAAACATCCCAAGGCGCTGCACAGGAGTATAAGACAAAAAATTTGACACTGAGCCACATAAGGAGAAATTAGGGCAGGTGACCAAAAGCTTGGTCAAAGAGGTAGGTTTTAAGGAGCATCTTAAAGGAGGAAAGAGAGGTAGTGAGGCGGGGAGGTTTAGGCAGGCAGTTCCAGAGCTTAGGGCCTAGGCAACAAAAGGCACGGCCACCAATGGTTGAGCGATTATAATCAGGGATGCTCAAGAGGGCAGAATTAGAAGCGCGCAGATATCTCTCGGTGGGGGGGGGGGCTGAAGGAAATTACAGAGATAGGGAGGGGCGAGGCCATGGTTTGAAATCAAGGATGAGAATTTTGAAATCAAGCCGCTGCTTAACCAGGAGCCCATGTCGTCGTCTTCTTAAGCAGTCCCTCGGAACCGAGGATGACTTGCTTCCACATTAAAAATGAGTTTGCAGGTGACCGATGAGTCCAATGCGGGACCTACAGTCTCTGTCACAGGTGGGGCAGACGGTGGTTGAAGGGGCGGGTGGGTGGGGTGCTTGGGTTGACATGCGCTGCCTGCGCTTGGCTTCCACTTGCTCCCGGCGAAGAGACTCGAGGTGCTCGGCGCCTTCCCGGATGCTTCTCTTCCACTTTGTGCGGTCTTGGGCCAGGGATTCCCAGGTGTCGGAGGGGATGTTACACTTTTTCAAGGAGGCTTTGAGTGTGTCCTTGAAGCGTTTCCTCTGCCCACCTGGGGCTCTCTTGATGGGCCGCAGCTCCGAGTAGAGTGCTTGTTTTGGGAGTCTCATATCTGGCATGCGGACAATGTCAGGTCAGCGGGCACAGGGATGATGGACAGAAAAGAATTAGGATAAATGAGTGTTGTTTGGATTGAAGAAGGGTTGAAAATGGTGTACCCAAGGGGTTTGTGCTGGACCAATTTTATTCACAGAATATATAGGTGATTTAGACTTTGATTCAGCCATCATAATTTCAAAATGTGCCGATGACACAAAAGTAAAGCATTTGACAAATAGCAAGGAGAACTATAAAAGACTTGACAAAGACATAGATAACCGGTATTAACTTGAAATTTGTGAGATATTACATTTTGGGAGGAAAAACAAGGAATGAGTATATGGAAAGATGCTTAAGGGGCTCAAATACATAATTGCCTGAAAATACAAATGCAGTAATAAAATGCCAACAGCATTTTAGGTTTTATCTATAGGGACATGGAGTGGAAGACTACATAAGTAATGATAAACTTGTACAAAACACAAATTAGGCCACAGTTAGGTTGGTGTGCACTACATTATAGAAAGGACATTAAAGACATAGGGGGAAATTTTAACTTTTCAAAATAGGTGGGTTGGGGACGTGGGGGGTAGTTAAAGTATTAAAAATCTGAATCCCGCCTCCAACCCACCCACTTCCATTTTTAACGGAGGCAGAACAGGGGTCGGGCAGACAACCCACTCCCAGGAGGCGAGTCATCTATTTCAATATTATAATAAGGCTGGAATCCTCTGCTTTAACCTCCATTTTGAATGTAACTTTAGCTGGTTGGGTTTTGCACGCCTTGTGAAACCCGCCAGCTAAAGCAAAGCCTTTACACTTAACTCCTGAATCCAGCATCCCTACCTAACCCACCCCCCGTGATCGGAGACCCCCCCCCCCCCCCCCCCCCCACGAGACCTCCGATTCACCCTGCCCCTCCATTCCCCAATTCTCCCTCTCCCTGCCCCCACTTCTCTAGCCACTCCTCCGGCCCCCAATCCTCAGGATATCTCCCATTCCCCCACCCCACTCTGTTGCTATGGCCATTCCTCCAGCCCGTGGTCAATGTTAAAAACCACCCCGCCCAACGCTGCTTCTCCAGCCGCCTCCCGCCTCTCTGTGGCCTAGTACCGCAGGCCTTCTCGCCCAGAGCCAGCTGGCCTCTCCGTCTGGTTGGCTGCGGGTGGGAAACAGGCTTCCCATGCAAATCAGGCCCTGCCGTTAAATTCAGCAGGGCCTGCGAGAATCCTGTCCTCTCGGGTTTCTAGACCTCCTAGGAGCATCCCCCCCATCCCCCTACCCACCTTCCCCATTAAAATTAAACCCACAGAGATTGTACAATGTAGATTCCCCTGGATGATGCCAGGGATGGGAAGCTATAGTTATGAGAAGAGACTGGAGCTACTAGGACTATTTTCACTTGAGCGGATAAGGTTAAGAGGAGGTTTAATAGAGGTTTTTTAACTTTTATGAACGGTTTTGATAGGGTAAATAGGAAAAGACTGTTTCCTCTTGTTTGGGAGCCAGTGACAAGGAATCATCCATTTAAAATGGTCACTGTTAAGAGAGACAGTAGCAGAAATTTCTTCATGCAGAGAGTTGTTGAACAATAGAATGCTTTGCCATAGGAAGCACTGAGGCAGAATATTAAGGAAAAATTGGCTAAATATTTGAAGCAAAGGGAAAAACACTGCTATGGAGAAACAGCAGGAAAGTGGGATGGATTTTTCTTTGCTTTAGCAAAGAACCAGTACAGACAGGGTGCGGTAACATACTGCTTATGTTACTGGACTAGGGGGAGTGTTTGCTAGTGCTGTTGGGGAGGGTTTAAACTAAAATGGCAGGGTGTTGGGAACCTGTGCAGGGAGACAGGAAAGAGAAGCAAGGATAGAAGCAAAAGACAGGAAGGAGAAAAGCAAAAGCGGAAGTCAGAGAAATCAAGGGTGTAAATCAAACATGGCCGCAGTAAACAATAATTCTAAGAGTGTTTAAAAAAAACAAGCCTGAAGGCTTTGTGTTTTAATGCGAGGAGCATTCGTAATAAGGTGGATGAATTAGCTGCGTAAATGGATGTAAACGGATATGATACAATTGGGATTACGGAGACATTGCTCCAGGGTGTCCAAGGTTGGGAATTCAACATCCAGGGGTATTCAATATTCAGGAAGGACAGGCAAAAAGGAAAAGGCGGTGGGGTAGCATTGCTGGTTAAACAGGAGATAGTACGGAAGGATATTGGCTCTGATGATGTGGAATCTGTATGGGTAGAGCTGAGAAATACCAAGGGGCAGAAAACGTTAGTGGGAGTTGTATACAGACCCCCAAACAGTAATGCTGAGGTTGGGGATGGCATTAAATGGGAAATTAGAGACGCGTGCAATAAGGGCACAGCAGTTATCATGGGTGACTTTAATCTACATATAGATTGGTCTAACCAAATTAGTAACAATACTGTGGAAGAGGAATTCCTAGAGTGTATACGGGATGGTTTCCTGGACCAATATGTCGAGGAACCAACTAGAGATCAGGCCATCTTAGACTGGGTATTATGTAATTAGAAAGGATTAATTAGCAATCTTGTTGTGCGAGGCCCCTTGGGGAGGAGCGATCATAATATGATAGAATTCTTCATTAAGATGGAGAGTGAAGTAGTTGATTCAGAGACTTGGGTACTGAAGTTAAATAAAGGAAACTGATATACCTATCAATTCGTCCAATGAAAAGCGACGAGTTAAGAAAGTAACTATAGGTTTTTATTGACTAAATAACAGAGCCCACCCTCGTGGGTGATCGGATCCAAGAAGGAGGAATACCAGCCAGTCGACCACCTTTATACCTGGGCAGGTGGGTGGAGCCATGGGCGGAGTCGGCAGTGGTCAGCCCAGGTATAGCAGCGTGACAAGAGGCGACCTCGTACAGTGATACAACAATGTGAACAGTGATAACTATAGGGAAACGATCTAACAGTGATAACTATAGTGTAACGATAGTGAACGGTAAAAGTGGTTTACCACATTCACCCCTTGTTTAGATTTGAGTCCGGCGGGGTGAAGTGTACTACCAGTTCTGGTATGTCAGTCTGTCCGGAGGCCTCGTAAGCCTGTCTGATCGTCGCAGCGGCGGTGTTGCGTTCTCCGGTGTTAATGCTGGCGTCTGCGAGGTAGGCGAAGGCTCTTGGGGTTCCGGCGTACCGTCTACCTGGGCTGGAATTGGGGGGGGGGGTGGGGGGGGGTAGCGGTGGTGTCTCCGGAGTGCCCGAGGGTGCGAGGTCTCGTAAGGAGACTGTGTCCTCCCGCCCGTCTGGTTATGCCACGTAGGCGTACTGGGGGTTGGCGTGCAGGAGGTTCACCCTCTCGACCAGGGGGTCCGTTTTATGGGCCCTCACGTGCTTTCGCAGCAAGACAGGCCCCGGAGAGGTCAGCCAGGTTGGTAGCGTGGTTCCCGTAGCCGACTTCCTGGGGAAAACAAACATTCGTTCATGGGGGGTGGCGTTAATGGCAGTGCAAAGTAGTGACCGGGTGGAATGCAGCGCCGCCGGGAGGACCTCCTGCCAGCGAGAGGTTGGGAGGCCCTTAGACTTTAAGGCTAAGAGGACGGCCTTCCATACCGTCGCGTTCTCTCTTTCCACCTGGCCGTTCCCTCGGGGGTTGTAGCTGGTGGTCCTGCTAGTGGCGATGCCTCTCGCTAGTAGGAACTGACGGAGTTCCTCACTCATGAAGGAGGCGCCCCGGTCACTATGTATATAGTTTGGGAACCCGAACAAGGCAAAGAGGTCGTTCAGGCATTTAACGACCGTGGTGCTGGTCATGTCTGGGCAGGGGAAGGCAAAGGGGAAACGGGAGTACTCATCAACAATGTTGAGGAAGTACACATTACGGTCAGAGGACGGGAGGGGCCCCTTAAAATCGATGCTCAATCGCTCGAAGGGGCGGGTGGCCTTGATCAGGCTTGCTCTGTCCGGCCTAAAGAAGTGCGGTTTGCACTCGGCACAGGTCTGGCAGTTCCTGGTCATGGTCCTGACCTCCTCGATGGAGTAGGTCAGGTTGCGGGCCTTAATGAAGTGGTAAAGCCTGGTGACCCCGGGGTGGCAGAGGTCGTTGTGGAGGGTCTGAAGTCTATCAATTTGCGCGTTGGCGCATGTAATTCGCGATAGAGCGTCAGGGGGTTCGTTCAGCTTACCAGGCCGGTACAAGATATCATAATCGTAGGTGGATAGCTCGATTCTCCACCTCAAGATCTTGTCGTTCTTGATTTTACCCCTCAGCTTGTTATTAAACATAAAAGCGACCGAACGCTGGTCGGTGAGGAGGGTAAATCGCTTGCCTGCGAGGTAATGCCTCCAGCGGCGTACCGCCTCCACAATCGCCTGGGCCTCCTTCTCGACCGAAGAGTGTCGGATCTCGGGGCCCTGTAGGGTCCTTGAGAAGAAGGCCACCGGTCTCCCCTCCTGGTTGAGGGTAGCGGCTAGGGCGAAGTCGGATGCATCGCTCTCCACTTGGAAGGGGATGGACTCATCCACTGCGTGCATAGTGGCCTTAGCAATGTCTCCCCTGATGAGGGAGAAGGCCGCGCGCGCTTCTTCCATAAGGGGGAAGGAGGTGGACTTCATGAGGGGTCTGGCTTTGTCCGCATAATTCGGCACCCATTGGGCATAGTAGGCGAAGAGCCCCAGGGTTCTCTTCAGCGCCTTTGGACAGTGGGGAAGGGGTAGCTCCATGAGGGGACGCATTCTTTCGGGATCGGGGCCGATGATTCCGTTCTCTACTACGCAGCCGAGGATGGCAAGGCGCGAGGTGTTAAACACACATTTCTCCTTATTGTAGGTGAGGTTCAGCCGTTGGGCCGTACGGAGGAATCTTTCCAGATTAGCGTCATGGTCTTGCCGGTCACGGCCGCAGATGGTGACGTTATCTAGATAGGGGAACATGGCTTGCAGCCCGTTCTGGTCAACCATCCGGTCCATCTCCCTTTGGAAGACCGAAACCCCGTTGGTGACGCCGAAGGGGACCCTAAGGAAGTGGTAGAGGCGGCCATTCGCCTCGAAGGCGGTATACTGGCGGTCCTCGGGGCGGATAGGGAGTTGGTGGTAGGCCGACTTAAGGTCGATGGTAGAGAATACCCGGTATTGAGCAATCTGATTGACCATATCAGATATGCGGGGAAGGGGGTATGCGTCCAGCTGGGTGTACCGGTTTATGGTTTGGCTGTAGTCGATGACCAGGCGGTTTTTATTGCCGGTCTTAACGACTACAACCTGGGCACGCCAGGGGCTGCTGCTCCCCTCGATGATGCCCTCCTTCAGAAGACGCTGCACCTCAGAGCTAATGAAAGCTCTGTCCCTGGCGCTGTACCGCCTGCTCTTGGTAGCGACGGGTTTGCAGTCGGGGGTGAGGTTAGCGAACAGGGAAGGTGGCGGGACCTTGAGGGTGGATAGGCCGCAGGTGTTACGCGGTGGGCGATTTAAAGGCTGCTGGTTGTCGACTGTGAGCGGGGGGAGGGGTCCACCGTATGCTAGAGTGACGCTTTGGAGGTGGGATTGAAAATCCAGCCCTAGTAGGACGGCAGCGCATAGCTGGGGCAGGACGAGGAGTTTAAAGTTTTTATACTCCGTGCCCTTAACCGACAGGGTCACAACACAGTAGCCGCTGATGTCTGTGGCGTGGGACCTCGATGCCATCGAGATCCGGTTGCGCTGGCTGGACAGCGAGGGAGTAGTGGCTCACCGTGTCTGGATGTATGAAGCTCTCCGTGCTTCCGCTGTCAAACAGGCAGGTCGTGGCGTGGCTGTCTACTTTGATGTCCATCATTGACTTGGACAGCTGATGCGGGCGAGCTTGGTCTAGCGTGACGGAGGCTAGTGTGTGGCTGAGCGGGTCGCTGTAGTCTGTAGGTGAAGCGGTCGTCAGGTCTGGAGGTAAGGTGGCGGTCGAGCGTGGTGGGTAAAATGGAGGCGCCCACGAGGTGGGGCAAAATGGCGGAGAAGATGGCTGCCCCCACAACCCACATGAGGCACTGCTGGCGTCGGTTGCCTGGATCAAAGATGGCCGCCCCCATTGCTCATCTGTGGCCTTGATAAAAGATGGCCGCCCCCACAGTTCGCATGAGGCACTGCTGGCCTCTGCTGCTCTCCCTCTGCAGGCCTTCGCGAAGTGGCCTTTCTTCAGGCAGCTGGAGCACGTCGCGTTTTTGGCTGGGCAGCGCGACCTTGGGTGTTTCGCCTGCCCACAGAAGAAGCAGCCGGCGGCCCGGTCGCGGGGCTCCGATCTCGCAGCCGGTACTGGGGGTGGCGGTCCCGATCGGGTCCGGGACGCCGACGCTGAGGTAGGTCCCGGGGGCGGCGCTACGAGGGGTATTGCGGTCGGGGTCGGGCCCGAGTCCCAGAGTCGCGAACTGTACCTGGAATACACCTCGAGGTCCCGCTGGGTCACTTCTAGGGAGTAGGCCAAGGCTGCAGCTGTGTTCAGGTCGAGGTCCTTTGATTCCAGCAGTCTCTGCCGTGAGTAGTCGGACCGAAGGCCTTTCACGAAGGCATCGCGGATGTTATCTTCAGTGTTTTCTGCAGCCGATACTGCTTTAAAGTCACAGTCCCTGCCGAGTGTTCGTAGCGCCCGTAAAAATTCAGCTACAGACTCTCCTGGCTGTTGCGGGCGGGATCTTAGGAGGTGTCTGGCATACATGGAATTTACCGGGCTCCGGTACTGCTGTTTCAGTAGATTGATAGCGGCCTCGTAAGTAGTAATGTCCTGGATGAGTGCGTATACTTTAGGGCTCGCTTGGGCGGTCAGAACTCTTAGTTTGGATCTCTGAGGGACGCCGGATTCTTCCAGGTAGGATTCGAAGCAGCACAGCCAGTGTTTGAAGTCGAGGGCTGCGTTTGTTGCTTGTGGATTTAGATCCAGGTACGGTGGTTTGAGGGCTCGCAGCCAAGCCGGCTGTTGTAGCTGGGCGTCTGGCTGGTCGTTTGGCTGCTCCGTTGACTGGTTGTTTGGCTGCTCAAGTGACGACATTTTAAAATTTAGTCAATAAAATTGATATACCTATCAATTCGTCCAATGAAAAGCGACGAGTTAAGAAAGTAACTATAGGTTTTTATTGACTAAATAACAGAGCCCACCCTCGTGGGTGATCGGATCCAAGAAGGAGGAATACCAGCCAGTCGACCACCTTTATACCTGGGCAGGTGGGTGGAGCCATGGGCGGAGTCAGCAGTGGTCAGCCCAGGTATAGCAGCGTGACAAGAGGCGACCTCGTACAGTGATACAACAATGTGAACAGTGATAACTATAGGGAAACGATCTAACAGTGATAACTATAGTGTAACGATAGTGAACGGTAAAAGTGGTTTACCACAGAAACTACGATGGTATGAGGCGTGAGTTGGCTAGGATGGATTGGGGAATGTTACTTAAAGGGTTGACGGTGAATAGGCAATGGCAAATATTTAAAGATTGCATGGATGAACTACAGAATTTGTTCATCCCTGTTTGGCATACAAATAAAACAAAAAAGGTGATTCAGCATTGGCAAATAAGGGAAATTAGGGATAGCATAAGATCCAAGGAGAGGACATATAAATTGGCCAGAAAAAGCAGCAAACCTGAGGATTGGGAGCAGTTTAAGATTCAGCAAAGGAGGTCAAAGGGAGTAATTAACAGGGAGAAAATAGAGTATGAGAGTAAGCTTTCAGGGAACATAAAAACTGACTAAAAGCTTCTATAGATATGTGAAGAGAAAAAGATTGGTAAAGTCAAGCGTAGGTCCCTTGCAGTCAGAATCAGGGGAATTTATAATGGGAAACAAAGACTTGGCTGACCAATTACATACATACTTTGGTTCTGTCTTCACAAAGGAGGACACAAATAAACTCCCAGAGGTAAAAAGAGGGATGAGGTCCTGCAGCAAGAATTTAGGGAGCTAGGTGAAGGATTAAAGAGCAGGACCTCAAGGGTTGTAATCTCTGGATTACTCCCGGTGCCACGTGCTAGTAAGTATAGAAATAGGAAGATAGAACAGATGAATGCGTGGCTAAAGGGATGGTGCAGGGGGGAGGGCTTTAGTTTCCTGGATCACTGGGTCTGCTTCTGGGAAAGGTGGGACTTGTACAAGTCGGACGGTTTACACCTGAACCAGAGGGGAACCAATATCCTTGCGGGGAGGTTTGCTAGCACTGCTGGGGGGGGTTTAAACTAACTTGGCAGGGGGATGGGGTACAGAGTGGAGCTATAGTAGGGGGTGATTTACAGCCAAATACAGAGGGAAAAACAAGTCAGCTGGGAAGGCAAAGCAAATATGTGAAGGCAAAAGAGAATATGGCAGGGCTGGAAGGCATTTATTTTAATGCAAGGAGTCTTGCAAATAAGGTGGATGAACTGAAGTTGTTGTTGAACACATGGGAGTACGATATTGTTGCTATCACGGAGACATGGTTGAGGGAGGGTCAGGACTGGCAGCTCAATATTCCGGGGTATAGAATCTTCAGGCGAGACAGAGGGGGGTGTAAAAGGGGAGGGGGTGTTGCAATATTAATTAAGGAGTCAATTACTGCTGTAAGGAGGGATGATATATTAGCGGGTTCCTCTAATGAGGCCATATGGGTAGAACTTAAAAACAAAAAGGGGGCAAGCACTTTGCTGGGAGTGTACTATAGGCCCCCAAACAGTCAGGGGGAGATAGAGGAACAGATATGTAGGCAAATCTCAGAAAAGTGCGAAAATAATAGGGTAATAATAGTGGGGGATTTCAACTTCCCCAATATAAATTGGGATAGTCAGAGTGTGAAAGGCTTAGAGGGTGCAGAATTCTTAAAGTGCATCCAGGAGAGCTTTTTGAGCCAACATGTAGAAAGTCCTACAAGAGAGGGGGCGGTACTGGACCTAATTCTGGGGAATGTAGCCGGGCAAGTGGTGGAAGTGTCAGTAGGAGAGCATTTTGGCGACAGTGACCACAATTCGGTGAGATTTAAGGTGGTCATGGAAAAAGACAAAGACGGCCCGGAAATAAGGGTTCTAAATTGGGGGAAGGCCGATTTTAATATGATAAGGCAGGATCTGGCCAAATTGGACTGGGAGCAGCTACTTATAGGAAAATCCGCATCAAAACAGTGGGAGACTTTCAGAAGGGAAATAGAGAGAGTACAACGCCAACATGTTCCTGTAAAGGTCAAGGGTGGGACCAACAAGCAAAGGGAACCTTGGATGACAAGGGATATACAAAAATGCATTAGAAATAAAAGGGGGGCTTTTGGCAGTTACAAAAGACTAAAGACGGAAGAAGCCCTAGAGGAGTATAAAAAATGCAGGGGCATACTTAAAAAAGAAATTAGGAGGGCGAGGAGGGGCCATGAAATAACACTGGCGAGCAAAATAAAGGAAAATCCTAAGATGTTTTATAAGTATATTAAGGGCAAGAGGATAACCAGGGAAAGGGTAGGGCCCATTAGGGACCAAAGTGGCAATCTGTGTGCAGAGCCAGATGATGTAGGCGGGGTTTTAAATGAATTTTTTGCATCTGTGTTCACTATGGAGAAAGACGATGCAGACATAGAAATCGGGCAAGGGGGCTGTGACATACTTGAACATATTAGCATCGAGAGGGAGGAGGTGCTAGCGGTTTTAGCAGGCCAAAAAGTGGATAAATCCCCAGGCCCAGACGAGATGTATCCCAGGCTGCTGTGGGAGGCAAAGGAGGAGATTGCAGGGGCTCTGACACAAATTTTCAGAACCTCTCTGGCCACAGGGGATGTACCAGAGGACTGGAGAACAGCTAACGTAGTACCATTATTCAAGAAGGGTAGCAGGGATAAACCAGGGAATTACAGGCCAGTGAGCCTAACATCTGTGGTAGGGAAATTATTGGAAAAAATTCTGAGGGACAAAATTAGTCTCCACTTGGAGAGGCAAGGATTAATCGGGGATAGTCAGCATGGCTTTGTCAAGGGTAAATCATGTCTGACAAATCTGATTGAATTTTTCGAGGGGGTGACTAGGGGGGTGGATGAGGGAAACGCTGTGGATGTGGTTTACATGGACTTCAGTAAAGCTTTTGACAAAGTCCCGCATAGGAGACTGGTCAAGAAGGTAAGAGCCCATGGGATCCAGGGTGCCTTGGCGCGTTGGATCCTAAACTGGCTGAGTGGCAGGAGGCAGAGGGTGATGGTCGAAGGTTGCTTTTGTGACTGGAAGCCTGTGTCCAGTGGGGTACCTCAGGGATCGGTGCTGGGTCCCTTGTTGTTTGTGATCTACATAAATGATTTGGATGAGAATGTAAAAGGTATGATCAGTAAGTTCGCAGATGACACGAAAATTGGTGGGGTGGTAAATTGTGAGGAGGAAAGCCTCAGGCTACAGGACGATATAAACGGGTTGGTCAGATGGGCGGAAAAGTGGCAAATGGAATTTAACCCTGAAAAGTGCGAGGTGATGCATTTTGGACGGACAAATAAGGCAAGGGAATACACAATGAGTGGTAGGACCCTAGGAAGTACAGAGGGTCAGAGGGACCTTGGTGTACATGTACATAGATCCCTGAAGGCAGCGGAACAGGTAGATAAGGTGGTTAAAAAGGCATATGGGATACTTGCCTTCATTAGCCGAGGCATAGAATATAAGAGCAGGGAGGTTATGATGGAACTGTACAAAACGCTGGTGAGGCCACAGCTGGAGTACTGTGTGCAGTTCTGGTCGCCTCACTATAGGAAGGATGTGATTGCTTTGGAGAGGGTGCAGAGAAGATTCACCAGGATGTTACCTGGGATGGAGCGCCTCAGCTATGAAGAGAGGCTGGACAGGCTGGGGTTGTTTTCCTTGGAGCAAAGAAGGCTGAGGGGGGACCTGATTGAGGTGTACAAAATGATGAGGGGCATAGATAGGGTAGACAAAGAGGAACTTTTCCCCTTAGTAGGGGGGTCAATAACAAGGGGGCATAGATTCAGGGTAAGGGGCAGGAGATTTAGAGGGGATTTGAGGAGGAACTTTTTCACCCAGAGGGTGGTTGGAATGTGGAACTCAATGCCTGAAAGGGTGGTAGAGGCAGGAACCCTCACAACATTCAAGAAGCACATGGATGAGCACTTGAAATGCCATTGCTTACAAGGCTATGGACCAAATGCTGGAAAATGGGATTAGACTGGACAGGGATGGATGGGCGGCGCAGACACGATGGGCCGAAGGGCCTCTTTCTGTGCTGTAAAACTCTATGACTCTATGACTCTATGAGATGTCGGGGAACATAGGGTCTAATGAGAGGGAGGAACTGAATGAAATCAGTATTTGTAGGGAAATGGTGTTAGGGAAATTGACGGGATTGAAGGCTGAATAATCCCCAGGGCCTGATAATCTACATCCTAGGGTACTTAAGGAAGTGGCCCTAGAAATAGCAGATGCATTGCTGGTCATCTTCCAAAATTCTATAGACTCTGGAACAGTTCCCGTGGTTTGGAGGGTAGCTAATGTAACCCCACTATTTTAAAAAAAGGTGGTAGAGAAAAAACGGGGAATTATAGACCGGTAAGCCTGACATCAGTAGTGGGGAAAATGCTGGAGTCCGTTATAAAAGATGTAATAGCAGAGCACTTGGAAAACAGTGACAGGATCGGACAAAGTCAACATGGATTTACAAAAGGTAAATCATGCTTGACTAATCTACTGGAATTTTTTGAGGATGTAACTGGTAGAATAGATAAGGGAGAACCAGTGGATGTGGAGTATTTGGACTTTCAGAAGGCTTTCGATAAGGTCCCGCATAAGAGACTAGCGTGCAAAGTTAAAGCACATGGGATTGGGGGTAAGGTACTGACTTGGATAGAAAACTGGTTGGCAGACGGGAAGCAAAGAGTTGGAATAAACGGGTCTTTTTCCGAGTGGAAGGCAGTGACTAGTGGGGTACCACAGGGATCTGTGCTAGGACCCCAGTTATTCACAATATATATTAATGATCTAGACGAAGGAACTAGATGTACTATCTCCAAGTTTGCAGACGAGACAAAGCTGGGTGGGCGTGTGTGCTGTGAGGAGGATGCAGAGAAACTCCAGTACAATTTGGACAGGTTGGGTGATTGGGCAGATGCAGTATAATGTGGATAAATGCGAGGTTATCCACTTTGGTGGCAAAAACAGGAAGGCAGATTATTATCTGAATGGCAATAGATTGGGAAAAAGGGAAGTGCAACGAGACCTGGGTGTCCTTGTGTACCAGTCGCTGAAGGTAAGCATGCAGGTGCAGCAGGCGGTTAAGAAGGCAAATGGTATGCTGGCCTTCATAGCGAGAGGATTCGAGTACAGGAGCAAGGATGTCTTGCTGCAGTTGTACAGGGCCTTGGTGAGACCACACCTTGAGTATTGTGTGTAGTTTTGGTCGCCTTATCTGAGGAAGGGTGTTCTTGCCATGGAGGGAGTGCAGCGAAGATTCATCAGACTGATACCTGGGATGGCAGGAATGACGTATGAAGAGAGATTGGGTCGTTTAGGCTTATATTCGCTAGAGTTTAGAAGAATGAGGGGATCTCATTGAAACTTATAAAATTCTAACAGGACTCGACAGACTAGATGCAGGAAGGCTGTTCCTGATGGCGGGGGAGTCCAGAACCAGGGGTCACAGTCTAAGGATAAGGGGTAAGCCATTTAGGACAGAGATGAGGAGGAATTTCTTCACCCAGAGAGTGGTGAACCTGTGGAATTCTCTACCACAGAAGACAGTTGAGGCCAATTCATTAAATATATTCAAGAAGAAGTTAGATATATTTCTTGAGGCTAAGGGGATCAAGGGATATGGGGATAAAGCAGGGACCAGGTACTGAATTTGGATGATCAGCCATGATCGTATTGAATGGTGGAGCAGGCTCGAGGGGCTGAATGGCCTATTCCTGCTCCTATGTTTCTATGTAATCCAGAGGCCTGGACTAATGATCTGGATACATGAGTTCAAATCGTGGCAGCTGCGGAATTTAAATTCATTTAATTAAATAAGTCTGGAATAACAAGCTAGTATCAGTAATGGTGACCATGAAACTACCGGATTGTTGTAAAAACCCATCTGGTTCACTACTGTCCTTTAGGGAAGGAAATCTGCCGTCATTACCTGGTCTGGCCTACATGCGACTCCAGACCCACAGCAATGGGGTTGACTCTTAACTGCCCTCTGAAATAGCAAGCCACTCAGTTGTACCAAACCTCTACAAAGAAGTATACTAAAACCACCTGGCAGTGACCTCAGCACCAGACATGACAAGGGTATGTCCAGCCCAGTCGACCCTGCAAAGCCTCCACACTAACGTCTGGGGACTTGTGCCAAAATTGGGAGAGCTGTCCCACAGACTAGTCAAGCAGCAGCCTGACAGTCATACTCAGAGAATCATACCTTTCAGCCAATGTTCCAGACTCCTCCATCCCTAACCTTGGGTATGTCCTGTCCCACTGGCAGGACAGACCCACCAGAGGTGGCAGAACAGTGGTATACAGTCAGGAGGGAGTGGCCCTGGGAGTCCTCAACATTGACTGCGAACCCCATGAACTCTCATGGCATCAGGTCAAATATGGGCCAGGAAACCTCATGCTGATTACCACCTACTGCCCTCCCTCGGCTGATGAATCATGTTGAACACCATTTGGAAGAAGCACTGAGTGTAGCAAGGGCACAGAACGTACTCTGGTTGGGAGACTTTAATGTCCATCAGCAAGAGTGGCTTGGTAGCACTACGACTGGCCGAGTCCTGAAGGACATAGCTGCCAGACTGGGACTGTGGCAGATGGTGAGAGAACCAACACGAGGGGAAAAACCTACTTGACCTCGCCCTCACCAATCTACCTTTCACAGATGTAGCTGTCCATGACGGTGACCACTGCACAGTCCTTGTGGAGACGAAGTCCCATCTTCCACTGAGGACACCCTCCATCGTGTTGTGTGACACTACGACCGTGCTGAATGGGATAGATTCAGAACAGATCTAACAGCTCAATACTGGGCATTCATGAGGCACTGTGGGCCATCAACAGCAGCAGAATTGCATTCCACCACAATCTGTAAACTCATGGGCCAGCATAGCCCTCACTCTGCCATTACCATCAAGCCAGGGGACCAACGCTGGTTCAATGTGGAGTGTAGAAGAGCATGCCAGGAGCAGCACCAGGCATACCTAAAAATGAGTTGCCAACCTGGTGAAGCTTCAACACAGGACTACACACATGCTAAACAGCATACTATAGACACAGCTAAGCGATCCCACAACCAGCGGATCAGATCAAAGCTCTGCAGTCCTGCCACATCAAGTCATGAATGGTGGTGGGCAATTAAACAACTAACAGGAGGAGGAGGTTCCATGAACATTCTCATCCTCAATGATGGTGGAGCCCAGCACGTGAGTGCAAAAGACAAGGCTGAAGCGTTTGCAGCCATCTTCAGCTGGAAGTGCCAAGTGGATGTTCCATCTCGGCCTCCTCCTGAAGTCCCCACCATCACAGAAACCAATCTTCAGCCAATTCGATTCACTCCACATGATATCAAGAAGCGGCTGAGTGCACTGAATGCAGCAAAGGCTATGGACCCCGACAACATACCTGCTGTCGTGCTGAAGACTTGTGCTCCAGAACTAGCCGTGTCTCTAGCCAAGCTGTTCCAGTACAGCTACAACACTGGCATCTATCTGACAATGTGGAAAATTGCTCAGGTATGTCCTGTCCACAAAAAGCAGGACAGATCCAATCCGGCCAATTACCGCCCCATCAGTCTACTCTGAATCATCAGCAAAGTGATGGAAGGTGTTGTCGACAGTGTTGCGAAGCAGCACTTACTCACCAATAACCTGCTCACCGATGCTCAGTTTGGGTTCCGCAAGACCACTCGGCTCCAGACCTCATTACAGCCTTGGTCTAAACGTGGACAAAAGAGCTGAATTCCAGAGGTGAGGTGAGAGTGACTGCTCTTGACATCAAGGCAGCGTTTGACCAAATGTGGCATCAAGGAGCCCTAGTAATATTGAAGTCAATGGGAATCAAGTGGAAAACGCTCCACTGGCTGGAGTCATACCTAGCACAAATGAAGGTGATTGTGGTTGTTGGAGGCCAATCATCTCAGCCCCAGGACATCACTGCAGGAGTTCTTCAGGGCAGTGTCCTAGGCCCAACCATCTTCAGCTGCTTCATCAATGAACTTCCCTCCATCATAAGGTCAAAAGTGGGGATGTTCACTGATCAAACCAGTCTGTCAAATTAGGTAACCACACCTCCACCCCCCCCCCCCCCCCGACCCTGAACACGGGGGCCCCACAAGGATGTGTGCTGAGCCCCCTCCTCTACTCCCTCTTCACCCACGACTGTGTGGCTGTTCATGGTTCCAACACCATCATCAAGTTTGCGGATAATACCACGGTAGTAGGCCAGATCACCAACAACGATGAGTCAGCCTACAGGGAGGAGGTCCAGCATCTCGTGAAGTGGTGCGCCGATAACAACCTGGCCCTTAACATCAAGAAAACCAAAGAAATCATTGTGGGCTTCAGGAAATCTAAAGGCGGAAGTCACACCCCCATCCACATCAATGGGGCTGTGGTGGAAAGGGTGGACAGCTTTAAGTTCCTCGGAGTCCACATCACGGAAGACCTCTCCTGGTCCCTCAATACCTCCTCTCTGGTGAAGAAGGCCCAGCAGCGTCTATATTTCCTAAGGAGGCTGAAGGGATGTAACCTGTCACCCCTGATACTCTCTAACTTTTACCGCTGCACAATAGAGAGCATCCTGACGAACTGTATCACAGTATGGTATGGCAGCTGTAGCTACTATGACCGGAAAGCCCTGCAGCGGGTAGTCAAAACTGCCCAACGCATTACCGGCACCCGGCTACCGACCATAGAGCACATATACCAGAAACGCTGTTTACGGAGGTCACGGTCCATCATCAAAGACCCTACCCGCCACAGTCTGTTCGCCCTCCTGCCATCTGGGAGACGCTACAGATGCATTCGCACCCGTACGACCAGATTTAGGAACAGCTTCTTTCCCAGGGCTGTCACCCTACTGAACGCCACAAATAAACTCTAAAGCCTGCACATCTGCCAATGCACTTTATTATGGTTATGTTTATGTTAATCTATTACAAGCCAAATGTATGTTGAATGTTTAAATGTCTTAATCTAAATGTACACTCTCGGGAGCCGCAAGCCTACATCTCGTTGTACTGCACTTGTGCACTAACAATGACAATAAAAGTTGATTTGATTTGATTTTGATTTGACTGCACAGTGATTAGTTCCATTCGCAGCTCCTCAAATAATGAAGCAGTCCGTGCCCGCATGCAGCAAGACCTGGACGATATTCAGGCTTGGGCTGATTAGTGGCAAGTAACATTCGTGCCAGGCAATCACCATCTCCAACAAGAGAGAGCCTAACCACCTACCCTTTGCGTTCCATTGCCGAATGCCCCACCATCAACATCCTGGGGGTCACCATTGACCAGAAGCCTAACTGGACCAGCCACATAAATACTGTGGCCACAAGAGCAGGTCAGAGGCTGGGTATTCTGCGGTGAGTGTCTCGCCTCCTGACTCCCCAAAGCCTTTCCACCATCTACAAGATGCACTGCAGTAACTCGTCAAGGCTTCTTCGACAGCTCCCAAACCCGCGACCTTTACCACCTAGAAGGGCACGGGCAGCAGGCGCATGGGAACACCATCACCTCCAAATTACACACCATCCTGACTTGGAAATATATCGCCTTTCCTTTATCGTCACTGGGTCAAAAATCCTGGAACTCGCTCCCGAATAGCACTGTGGAAATACCTTCACCACACAAACTGCAGCGGTTCAGGAATGCGTCTCACCACCACCTTCTCGAGGGCAATTGGGGATGGGCAATAAATGCTGGCTGAATGGCCTCCTTCTTTGCTATAAACATCTTTGATTCTATTCAGACTGCTTTCCCATAGGGAATATCTGAATAGCCATTCCCAGGTTAATGGCGAACCATCACTACTGTGCCTCTGTTCCCAGATTATATGTGAGCAATGCTACAGGTGATTAGCTAGTGCTAAATAAATTGTAAAAATCTGCATTGTTGGAGCTATCCTTATTTTTATTATTTTGCAGTTACTTGAAGATGAGCCATTTGTTCTCTCTCATCACCAGAGATCGCTGTATTGCATTTAGCCTAAGGCACATCAGAATAATGGCTTCACAAAAAATTCTATTCATTAGTATCTCAAATCAGTCGGCACGTGAGCTGAATGTTACTGATTGTTCCCAGCTTGGTCACCTCCCTTATCAGCTAAATAGCAATTTTATGGGCTTCCTATGAAGTCAGACCCATAACTGATATACAAGAGAACAAGATGGCAGCTCTTCGTTGGACTGCAAAATAACAATCAAATGCAATATTTTTTAGTAGTACATAGATGAGTGTTTTTTAATAGTACTCAACCATGTTTCATTTATTTTAAAACTCAGCCAATACTGAAGTTCCCTTGCTTTATGTCCTCTTAGTCAGCACCCAGGACTGGAAAGGATGTCAATCCACATTATTTCCGATTGAAATAACAACAGAGTTCATTGGCAGATCTTATTGTTTCCTTATGTAACTGTAATTTTCCTCCTTTCAAGGTTGAAGGTTCTGTTTTTTTAACCTTGCATAAAATTTGCAGCACAGAAACAGGCAATTAGGCACAACTAGTCCATGCAACTGCAACAGGTTTATGCTCCACACGAGCCTCCTCCCACCCATCTTCATCTAACCCTATCAGCATAATCTTCTATTCCTTTCTCTCTCGTGTTTATTTAACTTCTTCTTAAATGCATCTATGCTATTTGCCTGAACTACTCCTTTTGGTAGCGAATTCCACATTCTAAGCACTCTTTGGGTAAAGAAGTTCCTGCTGAATTTTCTATTAGATTTATTGTTAACTATCTTGTATTTGTGAACCCTAGCTTTGGACTCCCACACCTGGTCTTATACTCCGTCCTGTTACACCAAAGATCAGTGTTGGGGCTTTTCTCTGCGATGCCTCCAAGCCTTGCTGTCTTGTGTGGAACCAAAACTAGCTATACATTTGTTTATTTTACATCTATATATATATATGCATTCAAAATAGCTAGAATCAAACTCAAGCTGGCTGGATGGATTTTTTTACAGTTAAAGTTTCTATTGCAAAGAACAGGTTCTCCCATTTATCAGTATTTGTACTTTGCTTTCACTATTTGTTTTCCTTCTTAGCCTGCCCTGATACCTAAACTGTAACTGTATCCATTTGTATTGTCAGGCGGCAGCTTACTATGCTGTGAATCATGTCCTGCTGCCTTTCACCGTGAGTGCCTGAACATTGAGATGCCTAAAGGGAAATGGTACTGTAATGACTGTAAGGCTGGCAAAAAGCCACACTATAAGGACATCATCTGGGTTAAACTCGGTCGATACAGGTCAGTCTGGAAAGAATATTGATTTTAAAAAATATGCTAACAGTGGTGGGGTATGCAATAATTTGAATTGCACGTGTCTCAATAGGGGTACAACCCGGTTCAGTTCAATTCCACTTAAGAAAATACAAAAAGCAAGAAACTAGAAAAGGTTATCGAGCCCATTTCTTCCTAAAATTCATGTACAATCTATTCTGAGACTTATCTCGTGTGGAAGGCTTCTCCCTGGCGCACAAAAGTAAATCAAGCGAAACTCCAGAATACCTTACATCCTGCATTGTATATCCTAAACCAGTTTTCGTTTTTGATATTTCCATGGTGCCTTCAGCTCAAGAACCATGATGTTAAACACACTTTGATCACCTCTGTCTTGTAAATCTTTAACCTTGTAACCCTTAATCCCAGTCCTAATCAGATCTCTGTTTACTTTTTTAAAGAAAGATGTTGATGACACACTGGTAGCTGCACTATTTAGAATTCAATTCTACATACCCACAACTTTGTGGAAGAGAAAAATTTATTAAATTTCAAGTCTTACTTGAAACATTTTAATTTTAGACTCATTGGGGGAGAAATTCAGTAAGTTGAAAAAATTAGCACTAGGCGCTAATGTTGTTCAACTTTTAAAAAATTCGGGGTTTGCGTTCCAGGAAGGAAGTGGAGCACTCCACTTCCTTCCTGGATCGCAGCAGGTGGGGCAGTAGGTGTGCAGTGCTGCACAATGGGCCACTGCAGAGCTGCCGCATTGGAAGGCTCCTTCCCTCCCTTAAAGGGAAGGTCCATCGCTGCAGGGCAACCTTACCTGGTCCCCGACGGCAACCGCGATCTGGCCCGATGCACTGCAGCAGAGTGCAGAGCTGATCAATCGCTGGCGAAGACAAATGGAAAAAAAAAACAGAAAGAACATTTGACAATTTTTATTTACTTACCTCAGCCACCTTGCCTTTAAGTATATCACCCCTAAAGCGCCCGGCCTCCCGATGAATGCCTCCTGCAGCTGCCGGTGTTTTCGCCCAGCGATGCTGCAGAGGGCAGAACCGAAGTTCAGGTCCGAGCCGATGCGCACGGTGATGACATCACGATCTCCGGGCGAAGGAGATCGGGGTGCAACGCCATACCGCCACCGCAAACCTCCCGCTGAATATAGTGGGAGTCGATAAGTACTTAGCGTCCCCCGGAAGCGCTAACTAGAGGCGCTAAGGTGCCCTATTTCTCCCCCATTGACTTTAGTTCTGTGTTCACAGTCCAGTTTAAATAACCTGAGTCTACCTACATTATCCATTCCTCTCAGCATTTCAAATTATGCCTCCTCAACCTTTATTTTAGTGAAAACAAATTGAGTACTATAGTCTTGGATTTTCATGTTGTACTGCCCAACATACTTGGGCAGGGATGGGAAATTTCTGCAGGCATTTTCTGCCATCAGTCCCTGCAATCAGGGAAGCGCCAAAGACTAAAATGGACGGGTACATTCAAATAGTGTGGTAACGTTCCATTTAGCATCATTACTGCCTCAATTGCACCCACTCATGTTCTCATCCAATTATGTTCTTGTCCATTTAGACAGCTATCCAATTTTCAGCACCAGAGGCAAAGCAGTAGTGGATTTAAAAAAACATAGGAAGTACTTTGTACCTTTTGATTTACAGAAAGCTAATTTCTCAGACAATGTTCATAATTTCTTTTGCTGTTGACAACTATTTTATCATCTACCCTTGTACCAATATTGCGGGGTTGCCAGTTTCCCTTCCCACACTATTGCACAGAGGTCATAATGGGTTTCCCATTGGGAATTTCCCAGTAACTATGTTTTATGAAGGAAGAAGACGAGGAACCGGTGTTCTTGCCAAGGTGGTCGGGGGTGCACCACACCCATCTGCCAGTACACCCATGTTAGAGTAGGCATACCAAGGTGCTCCTACCTCCAGTTGTCTTAAAAACGGTGCTTGCAGAGTTTGTGCTTTACAAAGGTAACCATCAGTGAGTTATTCTACATACTGCAACCTGACCTATTGCCCACTTTTACCATAGGCAATCTACTGCCAGTGTCCTGATATCGATGACATTAGCCAATCACTTGTTCACAGATACATAAAGTTAATCATGGGGTTTGATGGTAAGCTGTTGAAGCACTTTTTAACACAGCAAGGTAGAGGTCATTCATTGTAAGTGGTAAACATGCTTAGTAAAGTGCACCCTTGGAAGATGATGTTGGTCTGGTAAAGTCATTATGCTTTTTGCAGCAATGAGGGGCCATGTGTCAAATGGTAGAATTGGCAGGACCTGCCCTGACCACCTCCATCCATTTATCTGCCAGGGCTCTCTTGAGGCACTGTTTTAGTCAGTTCCAAAGACAGCCTCCCTCTTGAGCCTAACCCCATGAAGCAGTGCTTTGGGATTCTTTCTTAATACCACACAAGCAGAAATGAAGTGCATTAACTAATACAGTTTAATTCACACCAGTATTATACTTGCCAATAGACGCTCCAGTTTCCACAAGTTACTAGCAGTGTAGGCCTCCTTTCATCATTATCTTGCTATGGCAATGAACCTAATATTAGGAGAATGCTAAGATATATTGTGACATTTAGATACACCACACTATCGCACCTCATTTGTGCACTAAAACTCCACATTTGGGGTAACAGCTATAATTCACGTTCTTAGGGGACTGAGTTCATGCTGCCAGAACAGTTTTTGGTCATCAGGCATGAACCTTAAATCTTCTCAGAATTCCAATGCATTTTATGCTTTTTTTTTCTTGTCAGGTGGTGGCCTGCTGAAGTCTGTCATCCCAAAAATGTTCCTACAAATATTCAAAAAATGAAACATGAAATTGGCGAGTTCCCTGTCCGTTTCTTTGGCTCCAATGACTACTTCTGGACTTATCAGGCACGAGTGTTCTCATACATGGAAGGGGACAAAGGGAGTAAAGACAAAAAATGCAAGGGCCTTAACACCATCTTTAAAAAAGGTAATGCCGTTAAAAGCAGGGTGGCATAGTGGTTAGCACTGTTGCCTCACAGCGCCAGGGACCCGGGTTCAAATCCGGCCTCGGGTGACTGTCTGTGTGGAGTTTGCACATTCTCCCCGTGTTTGCGTGGGTTTCCTCCGGGTGCTCCGGTTTCCTCCCACAGTCCAAAGATGTGCGGGTTAGGTTGATTGGCCATGATAAAAATTGGCCCTTAGTGTTAGGGGGGATTAAATACGTGGGGTTACGGGGATGGGGCTTGGGTGGGATGGCTGTCGGTGTAGGGACCGGGTGCTAGGGTTTGGATGATCAGCCATGATCTCGTTGAATGGCGGAGCAGGCTCGAAGGGCCGAATGGCCTACTCCTGCTCCTATCTTCTATGTTTCTATTTGGGAATGTATAACTAAGGCAAATTATATTAACATTGAGGATTATAAAACTTCCCTAATCTGGGCACCCAGTTCAGCATCAAGCAATGGGGAAGGTGCTCTTTAGGGTTTGTTAGAGGTTATCATCAATGATTTGGGTTTTGGAAATCAGCAGAAATAGTTACTCATTCCAGTGGGCAGTAGGAACACTTTCTCAATGCTTACAGCCTAACCATATAAGCATGGGATAGTGTAATTTTGAAGCTTCCCACTCTTCTCCAAGATAGTTTAATTTTGTCTTTATTGTCATTCCCACCTCGCCTCTCTTAGGTGAATAATTATTTCACTGTGTTGCTAAAACAGGATTTCACCTGTGTTTAGAAAAGCAGGGACATCAGTAAATACAGATAGTTTTTGTTTTTTAGGGAACTCAAACACTTAACTTGCCTATAAGAAATATGGCTTTACAAAATGGCTATTGGATTATATTATCCATTATTATCAATGGGCAAAAAGAAATCTTTTGGAAAAGTCAAAGATCGGTCTGTACTTTACAGTTATTTTTCTTAAGATAAACTTAATATTTTGAATGTTAGCTTTCAAAATTACCGTAAAGCTGCCACATGAGCAATAATTTGACTTATTTAGACCCTCTTAAAGACAACTTGCTGTTTGGCAAACCCCTTCTCAATGCTGGTATTAAAAATAAAATGAAAATTTCCACCCCCAATCTCTGTATTTAGGCAGGGAACACTACAGGTTGGGTCTTTATTCTTTGAATGAGGAACATCCTCTGCATATCACAGACACTCCCAACTATGTCAGTCATTTTTGTGCATAGTTAGCATTGTTGTAGAGAAAGTATATTTTTTTGCCACATTGACTGTATGGTATGTGCTGCTTTACTTTTGGGAAAAGAGCTGACATGTCCAAGATAGATGTGCCTTTTCTGTGAAATAGGAGACGAGAGGATCAACATCCCCCCCCCCCCCACCCCATGTTGTGACATCAGCATTGAAGTGCATAAAAAGGTTTTTAAAAGATTTCTGTAGTAAACAAGAATCTTCCTTATTTTGATGTTATTAACTGCCTTAATATTCAGCATGAAAAATAATTGCTTTTTAAAATTTTAAAGATGGTCTTCAATTCTGCTCAGGTTCAAATATTGGGAGTAATGCATATAAGTTGTTTAAGGATGATGAGAGAAGGTTATAAACTTCACTGATGTTATTGTAACTGCACCAGTACGTCTGGTTTTTCACACTGGCTGTCTCTACAGCACTACAGGAAGCTGCAGAAAGGTTTGAGGAGCTGAAAACCCAAAAAGAGACGAGACAGGCACAGGAGGACAAACGGAATGAAAAAAAACCACCACCATACAAACATATCAAGGTATAGATTGTCAGCTAGTCGCAGAATATACCGACCCGAGTGTACCATGTTGCATCAAACGCATACAGCATGCAATACGTACAAGATGGTGAGCAGTACATTGTTGGTATATACCGTAGAATACTGCAGTACATTTACCATATACAGACTGGAGAGCAATTCACTGTATCTGGCACATATAAGCCCCAATTTTAACATGGGGCAAGCGTCGAGTCTGGGGACAAGCCTCGAGCTCATCGGCATGAGTCCTGGGCCATTTTAACTCCCAGGCCTCATTTTTAAAAACCTGACTTCCGCCTGACCTCTGAGTCAGTGATGTGAGGCTGGGTGAACTGGCAGGAGACCACATCCAGGGGCTATTCCTGCGGTTACGGACTCCGGCAGTCGGGTAAGTGGATCGGGGGGGCCAACAGGGATGGTAGTCTGGGAGGGATGGGGGCAGCCCAAGACAGGGTAAGATTTGACAAGGAAACTTTAAAAATTTTAATTAACTGATCTTCTGGGCGTGCTGCCTCGTAGCGCCAGGTTACCTTTGTGAGGTTTGCACCACGTGCCGACCTCGCAACACAGTTAAAATAACGTCAGGATCTGTTTGACGTCATCAGACCCCAACCTTTGAATCTCAATGACACCCTCGCCTGTCTGGGACAAGGGTCTGAAACACACCTGTTAAAATGGCACAGGGTGCATATGCACCATGGATCTGGTGACTGCCAATATTTTAACCCCGCATGCCTATTCTCATCAATCACAGGGGATTAAAATCGGGGTTATAAACTGCAGATTGCCACTGGAGAACACTGGGTTCCATCCACCACATACAATCTAGAGAGCACTGTTGTGTTCCACAGTTGTGCAGTTGGTTCCTTTACGATTATAGTGACTTACTGTTCAGACGTCTTAAACTACATTCCCCTGTGTGTGAAGTTTAGGGTAGTAAATATCCTCATTTGTTTATGCTCCACATACAAATAGGATATTGCTAACATCTAACAAGGGACATCACCTGGGATCTGTCTCATTAGAAAAGTCCTGCTATGAGCATCCTCCACGTGATACTCCCTTAGGGTCCTACTCCCTGTTCTTTCTGAGCTGGATTCTGAGCTTCGGACACTGCGACACATTAGGGAGGGGGAGCGTTACCTGGACACAAAGTTCCAGGAGGCAGTCATGCCCACTAGAGTACTTACTTCCAATTTGGCCCATGGTCAGGGACAGGAGGGTGTGACTACAAGTGAGGCAGGTATAGTGTATTGGGATCCAGGAGGCAGTGATGGAGGAGCCTCAGCCCTTGGCCTTATCCAACAGGTACAAGATTCTTGCTCCCTGTGTGGACGAGGGCAGTGACTGCAGGGAGGATGAGCAATCTGACCACAACACCATGGTACAGGGAGTCATTCAAGTGGGGGGAGTGAAAAGAAATGTTGTAGTGATAGGGGACAGTACAGTTAGGGGGATAGATATTGTTCTCTGCAGCCGAGAGCGTGAGTCCCGAAGGCTGTGTTGCCTGCCCGGTGCCAGGGTTAAGGACATCTCCTCTGGGCTGGAGAGGAACTTGGAGCGGGAGGGGAAAGATCCAGTTGTCATGGCCCACGTAGCTACCAATGAGATAGGTAGGACAAAGAAAGAGGTTCTGCTGAGGGAGTATGAGCAGTTAGGGGCTAAATTAAAAAGCAGAACCACAAAGGTAATAATCTCTGGATTACTACCTGAGCCACGAATGAGATTGCATAGGGTAAATAAGATCAAAGAAATGAACGAGTGGCTCAAAGACTGGTGTGGGAGAAATGGGTTTTGATTTGTTGGGCACTGGCACCAGAACTAGGATAAGAGGGAGCTGCTCTGTTTGGACAGGCTTCACTTGAACCATGCTGGAGCTAGAGTCCTGGCGAATCGAATAACTAGGGCTGTAGAGAGGGCTTTAAACTAAATAGTGGGGGGGAGGGTCCAGGTGAGCAGGAATTTTAAAAAAATGAGAAATGAGAAAACAATAGAGCAGGATAGAGATGGGGGAAATAATAACCAGACTCTGACAGGAAGGGACAGAATGTTTAAAAATAAGAGTGCAACAGAAAATGGGGCCAGAACAAGGAGAAATGGTAAAAAGACAAAGTTAAAAGCTCTATATCTGAATGCACGTAGCATTCGTAACGAAATAGATGTGTTGACGGCACAAATAGATACAATTGGGTATGATCTGATCGCCATTACAAAAACGTGGTTGCGAGCTGACCAGGGCTGGGGACTGAATATTCCAGGGTATTTGACAATTTGGAAGGATAGACAGAAAGGAAAGGGAGGTGGGGTGGCTTTGTTGGTAAAGGATGGGATCAGTGCAGTGGTGAGAAGTGATACTGGTTTGAGCATAAAGCAAGGCTTTAATCAACTTGTTTCAGAACATGGAGGTCTAGTTGTACTTCACTAGTTCCTTGTCTTACAAAATGTCCCTGGAAAGCTGGGCTCACGCCCGAGTATTTATACTCCTTGGACAGCGCTACCAGCTGGCCGTCCAGCGTTATTTCATGAGTAATTTCTTGATGAATGATGAGATTTATAACATTCTTCCTGCCTAAAAGATTTGGAAGTCCGACGACTTCCTCTTAACGGATTAGGCGGACCACGAATAGCTGCGGTCTTTTAGATTTTTGTTTATGGCTAGAAGGCACGTCTCCCGGGACCGTGTCTTGGTCCCTGGGCCGCTTGATCCGTACCGGTGGATCGACAGGGCCCGTGTTGCTCTGATCGACCCGAGGGAGGCTGGGGAGATCGTGACTCCGGGTGCGGGACCAATAGGCGCAGAACTGGCTTCATCCTGTTGGATAGCCGAGGATTGACCGGCGTCCTGGCCTCGGGTGGCCATCCCACGGGGAGCGCTCTGCTTCCCGAGTGGATCCAGTGGGGCAGCTGGCAGATCTCTCTATGTCCCCGGTAGGGCGTCATCTTCGGGGGAGCGCAGAGTGTTGGCATCATCCCCGTGGGTCTCTATCGGTTGGGTCCGTGGAACCGGCCGGACAGGGAGCGAAACGGTAGACTCCCGGCCATCAGGGTATCACACGTGCGCGTATGTGGGCTTGACGTCCGTGAGTTCTACCTCGTCGACGAGAGAATCGGTTTTAGATGATCGGACGAATCTTTGGAGCAGCACGGTGCCGGGAGCTGCCAACCATGACGGTAGAGACGTCCTATGGGTGGAGCGACGCTGGAAGCTGAAGAATCGCTCGTGAGGTGTGACATTGGTAGACGTAGAAAGGAGAGACCTAATGGAATGCAACACGTCAAGGAGCATAGTTTCCCACTGCTGGTCTGGTAGGTTGCGTGACCTCAGCGCAAGATGAACGGCGTTCCAAATGATATTGTTGTATCTCTCAACCTGTCCGTTACCGATGGGATGGTACGGTGTCGTTTTACTTGTGGCGATTCCCCGTTGGGAGAGAGAACTTTTGAGTTCGCTTGACATGAAGGAGGGACCCCAATCAGAGTGGATGAAATTGGCCATACCGCAAAGGGAAAAGACTTGATCAAGGCATTTGATCACTGTGGAAGTAAGCATATTGGGACAGGGGAAAGCGTGAATATTCGTCCACCATAGTCAGTAAGTAGGTGTTTCGCGTTGAGGAAAGCAATGGCCCTTCAAAGTCAATGCTGAGTCGCTGCATAGCGTGTATGAGCGAGCCATCCGATGGACGGAAGAATTGCAGTTTTAATTCCGCACAAATTCTAAAGGAGGAGCACGTTCTTTTCACATCTTGCATAGAAAATGGGAGATTTTTAGATCACACAAAGTGCAACATACGGGTAACGCCAGGATGGTATAAGTCAGTATGAAGATCCACCAGAGTCGAAGTTGACATAGAAGAGCAGAATGCCCACGTGAGGGTATCCAGGGCCACATTCTCTTTGCCGGGTCGATAATGTATGGTGTATCCAAAGGCAGCCAATTCCATCCTCCAGAGTTGTATTTTGTTATTCTTGACCTTTGTGTGTTTCCGGTTATCCAGCATAAAGGCCACGGAGCGCTGATCGGTTATAAGTGTGAAATGGCGATGAGCGAGAAAATGACTCCATTTACGTACCGCTTCGATGATGGCCATAGCCTCCTTCTTGACAGGAGGATAATGGAGCTCGCTACCCTGCAAAGTCCTGGACAGAAATGCAATGGGTCGACCACCTTGATTCAAGGTAGCAGAGATCGCCACATCCGATGCATCGCACTCGACCACGAAAGGAAGATTTTCATCAATGGAACGAAGCGTGGCTTATTCCAGTTGTCGCTTGAGGAGGTTGAAAGCTGAAATAGCCGTTGCCTCCAATGGAAATGACTTTGCGTGAAGCAGGGGCTGGATCTTGTCATAGAAACATAGAAACAGAAGATAGGAGCAGGAGTAGGCCATTCGGCTCCTCAAACCTGCTCCGCCATTCAAAGCGATCATGGCTGATCATCCAAGTTCAGTACCCGGTCCCTGCTTTCTCCCCATACCCCTTGATCCCTTTAGCCTTGTCGGAGAAGTTGGGTATCCATTTTGCATAATAGGCGAACATGCCAAGTGCCCGACGAAGAGTGCCGAGATTCATAGGGGGAGGGAGCTCCTGAAGCAGACGAAGTCGCTCCAGATCCGCTTGGATGACACCGTTGCCCACCCAGTAGCCAAGGATGTTGACTGATGGTACTGATTTCACAGATTCGGACTCATTTAAGGTTAAGTTGCGACGATGGAGAACGTCAAAAAATTTCTGGAGGTTGGCATCATGCTCCTTCTGGCCATGACCAGCAACGGTGATATTATCCAGATATGGAAAAGTGTCCGTTAAGTTCTCCTGTTTGACTGGGCTATCCATTGCCCGTTGAAAGAAGGCCACCCCATTGGTGACCCCAAATGGAAGGCGACAAAACTGGTAAAGCCGACCATTGGCCTCAAAGGCCGTATACTTCTTGTCAGAGTCCTTTAACGGTACTTGATGATATGCGCTCTTTAAATCAAAAGTTGAAAATACCTTGTAGTTGGCAAGGTTATTGACCATGTCATCGATGCGTGGTTGTGGGTAGGCATCCAGGTCGGTATACTGGTTAATAGTTTGCGAGTAATCGATGCAAAGACGTTTCTTGTGTTGCTTGAGGATTTTTAACAATGACGACTTGAGCCTGCCAGGAAGATGAACATGGCTCAATGATACTGTCAGCTAGAAGGTGAGAGATTTCTACCTCGATAAAGGATCGATCATCTTGGCTGAAACGTCGTGATTTAGTGACTATGGGCTTACATCGGGGGGAAAGATTGGCAAACAAGGACGGCTCGTCGAGCGAAGCCGCCGAAAGCGCACAAAACGTTACTTTGGAAATAGTAAGCTCCGGCTTTGACCCTCCAAACTCAAAAGTGAGTCTTTTGTGTCGTTTCTGGAAATCCTGTCCCAGGAGCACATCACTGCATAGGTTCTTGAGCACCCCGAGCCGGGTGGAGAAATAAGTGCGGCCATTGAGAATAAGGTTGACAAGACAAAAGCCGGAAGAATTGGTGGTCAGTGTCGCCAGAGCCATTGAAATTTCCCTGTCCGAGGGGTAAATACGCAGTTTTAACTTATTGACAGCCCGCTCACTAATGAAGCTCTCGGAGCTGCATGAGTCGATTAGTGCACTCAAAATGTGTCCATTTACCGAAACCTTCGTGGCTGCATGGGACAGACTTTGGGGGAAAAACAGCTGTGATGGGAGGAGGGGCAGTTTTACCCTTGACAGCTGGAACCTTAGTAGTGGTTCTTGGGGGAGGAGCAGTTTTATAGATTGCAGCTGCAAAACTAACAGGAGCTCTCGACCGGTATACCTTAGAAAAGTGGCCTTTCTTACTAACAGCGGCTCTTGACTGGCATACCTTAGAAAAGTGACCTTTCTTGCTGCAATGATTGCAAGTTGTGTTATGAGCAGGACAGAATTTCCTGTAATGGAACGCACCTCCACAGAAGAAACACTTCCTTCCAGATTGCCAAGATGCCGCTAGGGCGGGGTCGTCATCAGTGAAGGCTTCTAGGGTAGGGTTGTCATCCGCTAAGCTAGAGTCATCATCGGTGAGGGCTTCCGTCCGAGACCTATCAAAGGAGTCGTTAAAAGTGATAGCAGCCCGTGCACGAGGTAAAAGATAGGTATCTGCATTCCTCTTTGCTATGTCCAGGAACACGCCTGGTCATAGGCAGCCTGTAACTCGAGGGTTTTATTCTCCAACAGACGCTGGCGTATGAAGGGAGACGTAATTCCATTAATAAAGGAATCGTGAATTAGCTCCTTCTGGTACTGCTCGGCTGTGACAGCTTTAAGGTTATAATCATTGCTGAGCCTGCAAAGTTTCTGAAGGAATTCGTCAAGTGATTCCCCGGGTTGTTGTCGAGCAAAAATTTTGTTTGGGGTCTTAACATACAGTTGCTGTAATATTAGGATAGCGGAGTCATAGTCTACACAGTCTTCGATATAGTCAAACACATGAGGAGATACATAATTGGCAAGTATCTCTAATTTATCAGGAACATTCTCACCACACACCCTGAGGAAGTTGCTGAAGGTACGACACCAGTGTTTCCATACCTTAGCAGTTGTAGGTGAATTTGGGTCCAGGTCAAGACTGGCGGGTATGAGTAGTTTGTCCATGATGGATGGATTTCTACGCCGGAGTTCCCTTCTGCAGTTGAAGTCGTAGCTGGCTGTTCCCGAAATCACTGAGCATGGAGTCGATATCAAGTTGATTAAATTGACGTAATAAAACTCACTACGCACTTGGTTTGAGCATAAAGCAAGGCTTTAATCAACATGTTTCAGAACATGGAGGTCTAGTTGTACTTCACTAGTTCCTTGTCTTACAGAAACAAGCTGGGCCCACGCCCGAGTATTTATACTCCTTGGACGGCGCCACCAGCTGGCCGTCCAGCGTTATTTCATGAGTAGTTTCTTGATGAATGATGAGATTTATAACACAGAGTATAAATCAACAAATAATGGAGGCCTGTAAAAAAAGGTACGGTAATAATCAAGAAAATTCTCCTGAACACACTCCATATTGGTTGAACAAATCAAATTGGCCATGGTAGCCTTGGGGAGGAGTTCATAGAGTGTATCCGGGATGGTTTCCTAGAACAGTATGTAATGGAACCAACCAGGGAGCAGGCTATCTTGGATCTGGTACTGTGCAATGAGACAGAATTAATAAATGATCTCATAGTAAAGGATCCTCTCGGAAAGTGATCATAACATGGTTGAATTTCAAATTCAGTTGGAGGGTGAGAAAGTTGTATCTCAAACCTGATCTTAAACAAAGGCAATTACAATGGTATGAGGGCAGAACTGGCTAAAGTGGACTGGAAAAATAAATTAAAAGGTAAGACAGTTGAAATGCAGTGGCGGACATTTAAGGAGATATTTTATAACTCTCAACAAAAATATATTCCAGTGAGAAAGAAAGATTTTAAGAGAAGGGAGCACTATCCATGGCTAACTAAGGAAGAATAGGATGGTGTCAAATTGAAAACTAAGGCATTCAATGTTGCCAAGATTGGTGAGAGGCCAGAGGATTGGGAAATTTTTAAAACCCAGCAAAGGGTGACTAAAAAAATAATAGAGAGAAGATGAATTATGAGAGTAAACTGGCAAGAAATATTAAAACAGAAAGTAAGAGCTTCTACAGGTATATAGAAAGGAAGAGGGTAGCTAAAGTAAACGTTGGTCCCTTAGAGGATGAAAATGGGGTATTAATAATGGGGAACGGGGAAATGGCAGAGACTCTGAACAAATATTTTGTATCAGTCTTCACGGTAGAAGACACTAACAACATCCCAATAATGGACAATCAAGGAGCCACAGGGAGGGAGAACTAAGGACGATCACTATCACTAAGGAAAAAGTACTTTGTAAAATAATGGGACTAAAAGACGACAAGTCCCCATGACCAGATGGCCTGCATCCCAGGGTCTTAAAAGAAGTGGCTGCAGAGATAGTGGATGCATTGGTTGCAATATACCAAAATTCCCTGGACTGGAGAGGTCCCAGCGGATTGGAAAACCGCAAATGTAACACCCCTATTTAAGAAAGGAGGGAGACAGAAAGCAGGAAACTATAGACCAGTTAGCCTAACATCTGTCGTTGGAAAAATGCTGGAGTCCTTCATTAAGGAAGCAGTAGCAGGGCATTTGGAAAATCATAATGCAGTCAAGCAGAGTCAGTATGGTTTTATGAAAGGGAAATCATGTTTAACAAATTTGCTGGAGTTCTTTGAGGATGTAACGAGCAGGGTAGATAAGGGTGAGCCAGTGGATGTGGTATACTTGAATTTCCAGAAGGCAGTCGATAAGGTGCCACATAAAAGGTTACTGCATAAGATAAGAGCTCACGGAGTTGGGGGTAATATATTAGCATAGATAGAGAATTGGCTAACTAACAGAAAGCAGAGAGTCAGGATAAATGGGTCATTTTCCGGTTGGCAAATGGTAACTAGTGGGGTGCCACAGGGATCGGTGCTGGGGCCTCGACTATTTACAATCTACATTAATGACTTGGATGAAGGGACCGAGTATAATGTAGCCAAGTTTGCGGATGATACAAAGATGGGTGGGAAAGCAAATTGTGCAGAGGAATCAAAGAATCTGCAAAGGGATATAGACAGGCTAAGTGAGTGGGCAAACATTTGGCAGATGGAGTATAATGTGGGAAAGTGCGAGGTTATCCACTTTGGCAGGAAAAATAAAAAAGCAAATTATTATTTAAATGGAGAGAGATTACAAAATGCTACAGTTCAGAGGGACCTGGGGGTCCTTGTGCATGAAACACAAAAAGTTAGCATGCAGGTGCAGCAAGTAATCAAAAAGGCAAATAGAATGTTGGCCTTTATTGCAAGGGGGTTGGAGTATAAAAGCAGGGAAGTCCTGCTACAACTGTACAGGGTATTGGTGAGACCACACCTTGAGTACTGCGTACAGTTTGGGGCTCCTTATTTACTTGCATTGGAGGCGGTTCAGAGACGATTCACATGGTTGATTCCAGAGATGAGGGGGTTGACTTATGAAGAAAGGTTGAGCCTATACTCATTGGAATTTAGAAGAATGAGAGGTGATCTTATTGAAACATATAAGATGCTGAGGGGGCTCGACAAGGTAGATGCAGAGAGGATGTTTCCTCTCGTGGGGAAATCTAGAACTCGGGGGCATAGTTTCAGTACAAAGGGCTGCCCTTTTAGAACTGAGATGAAGAGGACTTTCTTCTCTGAGGGTCGTAAATCTGTGGAATTCTCTGCCCCAGAGAGCTGTGGAGACTGGGTCATTAAATACATTTAAGGTGGAGATAGACAGATTTTTACAAGATAAGGGATTGAAGGGTTATTGGAACGAGCAGGGAAGTGACTTTGAGCCCAGGATCAGCCATGATCTTATTGAATGGCGGAGCAGACTTGAGGGGCCAAGTGGCCTATTCCTGCTCCTATTTCTTATGTTCTTTCCTATATCGTTGGTTCAGACATGAACCATGACGACTGGTTCTTCCCTCTCCCAATTCCTTTCATGTACTTCGAAATATCTTTTACCCTGGCACCGTGTAGGCAATGCATCTTGCCAGACTCTCAATTGCGACTGCAGAGGATACCTCCTGCTCCACAGTGCCTTGGTTAGCATTCTGTCCATCCTCATTGCAACCTTCCTCCTTACCTCCACAGGTAGTGAGTACATTGTACCTGTTGGACAGGACCAGTTTCTGCAGTTTGTTTATTAAGTTCTGTTCTCCTGCTGCAGCTCTCTAGTTATTGTTGGATTTTCAAATAGCTTGGCTCGGGCAAAACAATTTCATTAACAAGCAGGTTATATATTTCATGTGAAATTCCTTGCCTAAAGAATACCGCTAAAGTCACTAATCTGATTCTAGGCATAGCATTAGAAGGGTGAGCTGTGCTAGTACTCTGGACACTGTTTAATTACAAAAGTCTCTACTATCTGGCTGCAAAAGCTGTGAGATCTCTGGACGTTTGGTCTGGTGTATGTGTAAATACTGTCTCTTTCTCTCCAGTATATGCTAATCTTAATCATGTTTCCTATGTTTCTATGTGTTTATGAAATTGTATGTTAATACTAACGTTGATTTTAGCCTTTAAATGCATGATGGTACTCCATCACCCAAGGTGACTGCGAAACATAGGTTGAGCATATTTGAAGTCTAGTACAAAATTTACTGTAGTTGGGGTAATTAGCCTTTGATTGCAAGGCTATGAAAAAATACAACTTCCCAGATCATTTCACTCATGGGAATTGCAGTGAAATAATGCTTAACACTCATATCTATATTTTGCTAAAAGTTGTGAACAGAGGAAAATGTACCACAATGTCTCTCTGCTTCTCCAGCTAAGAGATGAGGGTATAGTTCCATTTGAGGCCTTTGTAAACGAAAAAGCATTTTTGGCTAAGATTTATCGTGCTATTGGCTTCTTTAATTCTGTCATAGTGCATAAAGGGTTAAGAACGGGCTTCATTCACAGGAAAGCAATGTTTCATTTTTGATACAAATGTTACAGTATGAGTTGGCTAGTCTGAGGGAGGGGTCAAGCCATTCTATTTGAATATAAACATCTGTGATATTTCTCCAAGTATGTATTCGGTTGGCAGCTTTTTGGGACTTAATAGAGTTATTTAAATTTGTTTGCTCTTGGTCACTTTTTGAAGCCTGTCTTGCTCCAATGTTTAAAGAGAGATAGGCTAGACAGTTTCTGAAGATGGTGACAGAACGAGAACTGCTGCATAAGAATATTACTTGCATCATAGTTTAGTGCAGCAGTCACAAACTCTAATTTGCTACTACTCAGAAGCTAGCTAAGCTTATGAATTACTGTAAAAATATATTGTTACAAATTATTTTTTTAACTGTTTAGTAACTACATTTTGTAGTTAAAGCCTAAGTCAAAGTCTGGTATAATGTTACTCTCCCAACATCTGAAGGCTCGGTGCATCACATGATTATAACCAGTCCTAGGGCTCACCTACAAAAGTAATCTGAAATATAGACTGAATAAGATGTTTTTAAACCCCAAGAATGTAACCGCCTAATACAGTAAGCAAGGGGATAATCACCTAACCAAAACAAAGGCGTCACAGCATGTGTTTCTTGACTGGCGAATGTTCCCAGCTGATTTTTTTTCTTTTTGGCGGAATAACATTAATGTCCTATTTCTACATGTAGGTTGGACTTCTTGCAAAGAATCAGCATCATACTTATGTTACATATGCTACTGTTCTACAGTTTAATTAACAAATGTATTTTTATTTTTAATATGGATTGTAGAGAGATACTTAAATAATGACTAAGTGTTGAGGTTTAACTACCTGTTTTTCTGTCAAGGTAAACAAGGCCGTGGGTAAGGCTCAGATCTTCACTGCTGATCTGTCTGAGATTCCACGATGTAATTGTAAGCCAACTGATGAGAATCCCTGTGGGCTAGACTCCGAATGTCTGAACAGGATGTTAATGTATGAGTGTCATCCAGCTGTCTGTCCTGCAGGAGAGAAGTGCCAGAACCAGTGCTTCAACAAACGGCAGTACCCTGAGGTGGAAATCTTAAAAACTTCAGGGCGAGGCTGGGGCTTACTTTCTAAATTTGAAATTAAGAAGGTGAGACGTGTACCCCCATTAGTTTCTAAATATTGAAAGCACAGCGTTGTGCTCTCACTCAGGGAAGAACCTCGTTGTTACTCAAAAGTGGGACAAAGACATTACCAGTGTTTAGTTGATGATCTCCTGAGTTGAAGGTGGAGCACAAGTACACAGCAGTACTTGCTTGCTACTACTGGTTTTTCCAACTCAGACAATGCTCAATCAACATCTAAAGCTGAAATGGATGTTAGACTACAAGATACTCCACAGAACTATTCATTGATTCTTCTATAGCAGTTGTCAGCTAAATAATTAGAAACTGAAAAAGCAGTCTCCACTAAGATTGAAACTAAATATACCACGTAAAAAATTGGACCTTTTTAAACACGTTTTTTAAACATCACCTCGATGAGAAATACTTTTATGTTGAAAGTACTTTTTTCTCCATTTTTATCCATACAGAGCAGATATTCCCAGCCGGGGAACCAGTTGGGGCACGACAGTTGGCTTCAGCACCTGAGGGATATGGAGGGGAAAAATTAGTCCGTGTGCTTGGTCCTGATTACTATCCATTGAACCCGGCTAGAAAGTGCACGTGTGCAGGCATTGTGTGAGAACAGGATCAGGGTCTTCTGCAAAACCCTCTGTAGTTGGACAATTTGTTAATATTAGCTGCTTTTATATTGGTGCTATTTTAATTTGATTCTGGGAGATGAGCATCCACAAGCTGGCTCCTGGCCTTTACTATATGGCTCCCTTATCCCAGCAGCACACTCATAGCCACTTGAAAGCTGGGTCCACAAGCCTGCTGCTGAAATAAGAGACACCAGGAGCTGGATCATGGACATGGGTCTCCTGGAATTTGAATTAAAATATCAGCAATGTAAAAGCAGTTAAGTATTGCTTAGGGTTATACATGAAGAATGATAATTTGGCCAAGATACTGGGGGGCTGCTATCATGTATGGGACAGTACCTTGAAGGTGAAAAGGAAAAATGAGAAGAAATAAAATGTGTTGAATTTGTTGGGAGTTAAGGCATAATGAATATTGAGGAATGCAATTGTCCCTCTTGGATGAGATATTTTGCTTCAATTTAAATAAGAATTCACTGATTGTAATAGCTTCCATTTTAATCTTTGTTGGGGGGGGCTTGTTGAAAGAGAGGATGTTGTTTTGTAATGCAAGAAGCATTGTAAATTAGTTCTAATGATTTTTTTTAGCATTGTACTAAACTGTTTAAATCTCAAAAGTTTCTGTTTTTGGCTGGTAAATTACAGGACCATTGTGATCATGTAAAATAAAATAAAAAATCACAATTGTCACGAACGCTCTCAGGATAACTTCAGAAACAAGTATGCCTTTGCACTATGATTTACTTTATAAGATTGAAGTGTTTGTAAAAATATCTTATGATCATGCCACTAAGATGCAAACAGCTTCTAAATGTAATATATCTGTAACTCATTATTCAGCTGCATTGTAGCAGTGGTGGAGACAAAGGTATTGCAACGGTAATAGGGATTATACATTGCTTCTAAAATCAAAATCATAAAAATCAGTGTGCTTTACATCAAAAATGCCAGCACATGAAAATCTTTAGGAATTGAGGCCAATGTGCAATAGCATTCAATGGTTTTGCAAATGTGACCCATTCTATAAATATGAATTCAAAAGTAGTGAAGTTATGTTAAACTTGTATAGGACCTGGGTCAGGCTGCACATAGAGTATTGTGCACAGTTCTCATCTCCATACTATAAAAAGGGCATAAAAGCACACGAGAAAGTGTAAAGAAGATTTACAAGAACGGTACCAGAACTGAGAGATTACAGCTATTAGGAAAGATTGAACCGGTTGGGGCTTTTTTCTTTGGGAAAAGAGAAGACTTAGAGGAGACCTAATAGAGGTCTTTAAAATTATGAATGAGTTCGACAGGGTAGATGTGGAGAGAATGTTTCCACTTGTGGGAGAATTCAAAACTAGTGGCCATAAATACAAGATAGTTTCCAATAAATCCAAAAAGGAAATGAGGAGAAATTTCTTTACTCAGAGTGGTTAGAATGTGGAACTCACTACCACAGGAAGTGGTTGAGGCAAATAGCTTAGATGCTTTCAAAAAGAAACTAGACAAGTACATGAGAGAAAAAGGTATAGAAAGATATGTTGAAAGGTTGAAATGAGGCAGATGAAATGGGAGGAGACGCGTGTGGAGTATAAACACCAGCATAGACTAGTTGGGCCGAACGGCCTGTTTCTGTGCTGTATATTCTATGTAATATGTGTTATAGAATGAAGTGTAGTCTTATAATTCTTGATGTATTTCTTCTCAATAGTATTAAGATTGAAAGAACAAATTGGGTAATAGAAGTAATCAACTGTGATATTACTTTGATAATTATAGAAATTGTAATAGGCTGAAAACATTCAAAACACTCAATTTGACTTGTATAGTTTCGAACAGTAACAGTTAAAGGGGTGTCGGGAAATAACAGTTTTTTTTTAAAGCCCTCAAGAACAACCTATTTACATTTTGTTATCTGCCATATCCATGTTCACACTACTGAATCCAACTCTATTGCAGGGAGATTTTGTGAATGAGTATGTGGGTGAGGTGATAGATGAGGAGGAGTGTTATGCTCGAATCAAATACGCACAGGAGCATGACATCAGCAACTTCTACATGCTTACTCTTGACAAGGTAAAATGTTCAAACTTACAAAACTGTGAAACTAAGAATAGAATAATCAACAACTCTGGTGTCAAACCTACTCAATCAGACACTGATCAATAACCAGGTGATTGTCAATACTGTACGTCCAGATTTTGAGCAATCAGTAATTGAGAGGCGTGAGAATGGTTAGTGAGTTCACTGTTGACCTTTTGAGATCTGGATTTGAATCCAGCCCAGACTGCTGGGATGAAAATCTCCTCTGTCTGCTGGCTGTAAGTAAGTTACAAGTAAGTTTGGGGACTCTCAATAGAGTTCCTACTGGCATGGGCGCATAGCACAAAATTGCTCCAAATTCACAACTAATTGGTAATCTCAGAGGTGACAGAATAGTACATAACTGTGCTATGTCTGACCTAGGAGTGCTTGATACCATCCTGAGAAAAACTTCCATGTCTCAAATGAAAGGTATTCCATTTCCCCAGCACTAATATCCCTCATTTCATTGAGACCAAAAGTTTCCAAAATAAATGTAGAGCAATGGTCTACCACATCTTCAGAAATGGTCTGGTCTGCCCAGATCAAACGCATGGCACGTTCTGCTCAGGTAGTGAGTGAATGTGATGTGGTGACTTGCCAGCCTTTTTATCTCTTGCTGTCTTTCTCTGCCTCATTTCTGTATATTTTTTCTGCTGTCTTTCTGTATTAGCTATTGGTAAGCACCTGTACTACTGGAAGATTATTTATGCAAGATTGTTTATCAAATGACAAACCATCAAATGATGGTAAACCTATGAAATATCACTTTCAAGTTCTGTGTAAGCCTAAGATGGTGTTGCTCTGAGTAATCATCTTATTTGAACTCCTAGATTGATGTTTATCTGTCTAAGACTTTTATTTGGACCTGAAATAAACTTGGATACAACTGGCTCCACATTACTTTGTTGTTGTAGCTATGCAAATATTAGCACGATTTTGTGATAATATGTATATGCACAGTATACTCTTGATTCAAAGTCTCAAAGCAAAACATTTTGAAATATCACAATATATAGTTAATTCACAGGCTTGTGCAAAATCCTTCATACTGGGATTTTTTGTTTTCCTAAAATAAAAATGCTTTTGGTGGTCACATGCACTTTTATTTGCTGTGCTAAGATTATACAAAATATTTTATGCAATGACCGTGCGAATTTCTAAACTCCATAAAGAGAATATGAGTTTTACTGTGAATTTTATTATTGACAGGACCGGATTATTGATGCAGGCCCAAAAGGAAATTATTCACGCTTCATGAATCACAGCTGCAAGCCAAACTGTGAGACACAGAAGTGGACAGTGAATGGAGACACACGAGTTGGGCTCTTTGCTTTATGTGACATTGCTATTGGTAAGGAACGGTGTTAAAGATCAGGGTCTTAAGATATGCACTAATGTGGGATCAGCATGTAATTGGATTCAATCAGGTACTAGAAGTCTGCAACTTAAGAAGATCAAACTGGAACAACCTGGAACTAACTAACAAGGCTACATAGTGACTGTACACAGGTCTGAAGAATGATTAGTGTATTAGCATTATGCCTACCATGTTCTATTTCTGCATCTGCACACGATGACTTCTCCCTTCTGCATGCTGTCACTTTTCCCATTGCACAGCATTTAGACTTTCAACTAGGGAGTTTAGCAAACGGCAGATCACAATTTGGTCTTCCTAAATGCATTTACCTTTCCATCATTCACTCTCTCATAATCTTACATTTTACATTCAAATTCTTATTAATTAACAGCTAAAATTGGCACTCAGTAACAAAGCAGCACCTAAATTATAAGGATCTAATGAAAAATATATTTCTCAATGGGTTGTGAGTGGTATTTTTCAGTCTTTTTCTGTATATTTTACAACTGCTGATTAAGGCAACTTAGAAACCATCAACACAAAAGCAAAATACTGCGGATGCTGGAAATCTGAAATAAAAACAGAAAATGCTGGAAATACTCAGCAGTTCAGGCAGCATCTGTGGAAAGAGAAACAGAATTAACGTTTCAGGTCGATGACCTTCCGTCAGAAACCATCACGTTGTGTAGAATTTCCCCTAGAGCAATACTGTGAAATTCCAGTCTAATAATATAATAAATGAGCATTGGAATTAAATGTTGGGTTGTAGACTTTGAATCCCAGTTGCAATGCATGTAATGTATATATACACCTTAAGGGAGAGAACTACTTTTTACAGCTCCTGTATACTGTAGAACCGGCAGTGACCACACCTGTATATAAACCCTGAGTAGTGATCTGTACAGTTAGTTCTAGAGTAACCCTCATTCAGTAAACACCTGTTGAATCGTTCCCTGCAGTCTGTTGTCTGATTATTGAAGGACACAACATTAAGATACACGGATATAACATTGGCGACGAGGCAGATTCGAACCTACCTGCAACTCTGCATCACCTCCCAGGGATTCGCTCCTGGAGAACAGTGGAAGAAGGTCGAGTCCAGAAGCACGGGCGTCGACCACGGGCAACCGCCCAGTCATCCAGCGGAGATTTGAGCATCGCAGGGGAGGCTGTCGAGAGCCAGGCTTGGCTTTCCAGTCGCGGTGCTCCAGCGAAACGGGCTGGCAACAGGTGCTGCGCAGACCCTTCCCGGACAGCGGCGGGCTAGAGCCCGACCGAGCGGCACAGGGAGGGGCCAGGCAGCATCAACGGGGGCGAGAGACGAGAGAGAGCAGAGCGCAGCCGGTGTTCAAGGGCCGAGCAGCGTCAACGGGGGAGAGAGGCGCGCAGGAAAACGCGAGGCGTTGCCATTGCCACGAGGACCGCAGAGAGTGGCGTTGGCAGCAGCGCGCGAAACCCACAGGGCGTCGCCATTTGCCACGAGGACCGCCGAGAGCGGCGTTGGCAGCAGCGCGGGAGACGCCATTTTAAGCCGCAGCGGGGAAGAAAGGAAAGCGCGGGAGACGCCATTTTAAGCCAGTCTAACCACACCCAAAAATGCCAGAGTGGCAGTATCACAGCGTTCGACAATGAAGTCGAAGATTGGACGACATATGTCGAACGCATAGAAGTATACTGCAAGGCAAATGAAGTGCCAGATGACAAGAAAGCGCTGGTATTGTTGAATTCAATGGGTGCAAAAACGTATGGCTTACTACGAAACCTAGTAACCCCAGAGAAGCCAGTAGAAAAGGATTTTGAAAACATAGGGCTGGATTTTCCTAAGCCCCTGGAGTCGGGTTGGAGGCGTGCGGGCGATAAAAATCGGACATCCGGGGGTCCCGACCCCATCCTGCCTCCATGTCAATTTCATAGGAGTCGGATTGCCGACAAGTGCTGGAACCCGACTCCCAGAGGCAGGAAGGGATTAAAGGCAATTAAACTGCCAGTTAACAGGTAGTTTTTTGCCTCTTCGCGATTTTTATTGCTGGTTTGTGGGCTTCCCGACAGCTCCAAACCACGAAAAGTTTTCGAGGCGGGACGTGGGTCTGAGGTCTTGGAGGGGTCGAGATGCCCAGTGTTCAGGTGAGTGAGGGTTGCAGGAGTGCAAAGGTAAGTGTTTTGCAAGTGTTTAAAGTGTTTAAATAAGTTTAACTTACTTTTACTTACCTTTACAGGAGTCCTGCATTCCGGTGTCGGGAGTCGGCTGCAAGAACCACAGAAGCTCCGATTTAAAAAAAAAAATCAGCTTCTTGGTTTCTGCAGCAAAATGATTTTAAAGTTATCCTGAGAAAGGACTGAGGCTGAATTAGCAGTTTTTCAGTGCTTGACAGCTTCAAACAGCTGCTAAACACTGATATTTCATCTGCCAAAAGCTTTTGACAGATGAAATGTCAATCTCTGACGTCACCTGTTGCCGGGTGGCCCTTAATTGGCCTGCTGAGCCCACAGGGCGGGCTCAACAAGGTCAATCAGAGGAAAATCCAGTGGGTTGGCCACATCTCCATGGAGGCGGGACAACAAGCCCGAATGTGGGTTTCCCACCTCCAACCCGCCCCCGTAGCAAAATCCAGCCCATAGTGTCAATCCTACAGGACCACTTAAACCCCACACCACTGCTGATAGCAGAAAGATTTAAGTTTCACAAAAGGAACCAGCATAAAGATGAAAGTAATGCTGAGTATTTAACGGAACTGCGCAAGCTATCGAAACACTGCCAGTTTGGAACGGGACTAGCAGATACTTTAAGGGACAAGTTTGTGTGTGGGCTTCAAAGTGAAGGAACCCAGAAACGGCTTCTATCAGAAAAGGATCTTACGCTGGACAAGGCTTTCAGCATGGCAGTATCATACGAAGCAGCAGCACGGGGCGGTGCAGAGATACAGCGGAGACCGCAAGAATATGGCACAAATGAAATGTCATACAGAAGAGTGAAGTGCTATCGCTGCGGCAGAACAACACACGATCGTAATGATTGTTGGTTCAAGGACAAAGTGTGCAGACAGTGTGGAAAAGTAGGACATATAGCAAGAGTCTGCAGGTCGGGAAAGAAAACCAGCAGCAAGAAATCTCCACAGGAGAAGTACAAGAAGGTACATAAGGTGATGGAGAGTAGTTCAGACGAACAGAAGAGTGATACAGACTCGGAAGCAAGGAGCTGGGTTGTCTGAAACTACATAATGTGATCAAAACAGAGGATCACCAAACTATCTGGGTCACGCTCAAGATAGCAGGAGTCCAAGTGAAAATGGAATTGGACATAGGATCAGCCCTAACAGTCATAAACCAAAGGGAGTTTGCACATTCTCCCCGTGTTTGCGTGGGTTTCCTCCGGGTGCTCCGGTTTCCTCCCACAGTCCAAAGATGTGCGGGTTAGGTTGATTGGCTATGATAAATTGACCCTTAGTGTTAGGGGGATTAAATACGTGGGGTTACGGGGATAGGGTGGGAAATGTGTTGGTGTAGGGGTTACGGGGATCAGGTGGGATATGTGTCGGTGCAGGCTCGATGGGCCGAAATGGCCTCTATCTGCACTGTGGTGTTTCTGTGGTTTCTGTGGACTACAAGCGGCTATTCTCACATATACCCTTGAGAGATACAAAGATTGTCTTGAAGACGTACACAGGGCAAAAAGTCTACCCCAAAGGAAAAATAAGGGTGAACGTTATATATAACGGCAAGGAAACACCAAAAATGGACCTATATGTATTGCCAGATGGAGGACCACCACTACTAGGATGTGAATGGATCCGGAAGATACAACTAGATTGGCATTCCATACAAGCACTGACTGTAGATGCCAAAAAGGATGACGACGTCACACCTGGACGACTGTCAAAAATGCTAACTGACGCACAAGAAGTGTTCCAGCAGGGACTCGGAACACTAAAAGGCATAACAGCGATGATCAAAATAGAGGAAAATGCAAGCCCAAAGTTTTTTTTAAGGCCAGACCGGTACCTTATGCAATCCGCCCAGCCGTCGAAGCAGAGCTGGAAGGTTTGGAACGTTCAGGAGTACTATCCAAAGTGGACTGGAGCGAGTGGGCTACATCCATCGTTCCTGTAATGAAGAGGTCGTTGAGTAATACACCTGGGGAACCAAAGAAGGTTCGCATCTGTGGGGACTTTAAGGTGACAGTGAATCCAGTCCTTCACACGGTACAATATCTGCTTCCGCGGATTGAAGATATTTTTGCCTCGCTATCTGGAGGGAAACACTTCACTAAGATTGATCTGGCCCAGGCGTACCTGCAAATGGAGGTAGAAGAAGCCTCGAAACAGTACCTCACGATCAACACTCATAAAGGTCTCTACCAATACAACCGGCTGGTGTTCGGGGTAGCATCAGCTCCGGCTATTTGGCAAAGGGCAATGGAACAAGTCCTGCAAGGGATTCCAGGGACCCAGTGTTATTTGGACGACATCCTGGTCACGGGCAAAAATGACAGTGATCACCTCGCCAACCTGGAGCAGGTGCTCACTAGATTGAAGGAATATGGGCTCCGAGCTAATCGCCACAAATGCGAGTTTTTCCAGAAGCAGATCTCGTATTGTGGCCACATTATTGATGAAGAGGGGTTACATAAGTCCCCTGAAAAGATTGAGGCAGTAGTCAAGGCTCCAGCACCGGAAAATGTGTCACAACTGAGGTCGTTCCTCGGGCTGGTGAACTACTACCATAAGTTCTTGCCGAATTTGTCTACAGTACTACACCCACTGAACACCCTACTGCAAACGGGGGTACCATGGAAGTGGAGTGACGAATGTAAACGAGCTTTCCAGAAGAGCAAAGCATGATCACATCAAAAGAGGTGTTGGCTCATTTCAACCCAGCACGACCAATTCGGTTGGCGTGTGATGCATCACCCTATGGCATTGGAGCGGTGCTGTCGCACAAATTCCCGGACGGCTCGGAGAGGCCAGTAGCCTTTGCGTCTCGGTCACTAACCTCAGCCGAGCGAAACTACGCCCAGATTGACAGGGAGGCCCTCAGCCTAGTGTGGGGAGTGAAAAAGTTCAATTACTATCTGCACGGGCAGAAGTTCACCTTGTTGACTGACCACCAACCACTTGTCTCCATCTTTAATCCAAAGAAGGGCGTTCCGGTGATGACTGCGCAACGGCTACAGAGATGGTCCCTTTTTCTAGGGGCACACCAATAGGAAATCTAGTAGAAGGGCACGAAACAGCATGGAAACGCTGATGGGCTATCACGCCTGCCACTGCCTACTGCAGAGGAAGCACCAGCAGTGGACCCTGTCAAAATATTTTATTCGACTATAATTGAATGCTTGCCAGTAACTAACGCTGGTATAGAGAAGGAGACCCGAAATGACCCGGCACTGTCTCGGGTATATGATTTGACGGCGAAGGGATGGCCAGCACATGGCGACTCACTGTTGCCAGCATTCTCATCCAGAAGAGAACAGCTGTCAGTATGCCAGGGGACCTTGATGTGTGGATCCCGAGTGGTAATTCCACCCAAGTTAAGGGAGAGAGTGCTCAATGAGCTTCACGAAGGTCATCTGGGAGGGGTGAAAATGAAAAGCCTTGCTAGGGCTTATGTGTGGTGGCCGGGGATCGATCAGCAAATCGAGGACCTGACAAAGAGCTGCTCAGGATGCCAGAAGGTCCAAAATGCACCACCACATGCCCCTCTACACCCATGGGAGTGGCCCTCATCTCCATGGCAACGGGTGCATATTGATTTTGCTGGTCCATTCATGGACTCAATGTTTTTAATAGCTGTGGATGCGCACTCGAAATGGCCTGAGGTGATCAAAATGTCCTCCACCACCACGGAGAAAACTATTGCAGTCCTACGGACCATTTTTGCCAGGAACGGCTTGCCAGAGCAGATTTGCTCTGATAACGGACCACAGTTTGTGTCCGAAGAGTTTCGAAGATTTATGAAAAGGAATGGGGTAAGGCATTACACATCCGCCCCATATCATCCAGCCACAAATGGATTGGCTGAGAGGTTTGTACAAACCTTTAAAAAAGCAGTAAAGGCCATGTGCGATGACGACATTCCACTGCAGCATAAGGTGGACAATTTCCTGTTAGCCTACAGAAATGCGACACATGCAGTCACCAACCAGGCCCCGGCCATGATGTTCTTTAACCGAAGGTTGAAATCTCGTCTGGATTTGCTCAGACCAAATGTACGAAGAGATATTGAGAGTAAGCAATTCCAGCATAAGAACATAAGAAATAGGAGCAGGAGTAGGCCAATCGGCCCCTCGAGCCTGCTCCGCCATTCAATAAGATCATGGCTGATCTGATCCTAACCGCCAATCCACTATCACAGAACCATCTCCTGAATCTAACAGAATTAGACACACGAAATAGGAGCAGGATCAGGCTACACGGCCCCTGGGCCCGCTCCGCTACCCACAGGGCCATGACCGATCCGAACCTAGACTCATGTCCAAATTCCTGCCCGCTCCCCATAACCCTTAATTCCCTTTACTTCTAGGAAACTGTTTATTTCTGTTTTAAATTTATGTAATGATGTAGCTTCTACAGATTTTTGGGGCAGCATATTCCATGGACCTACCACCCTCTGAGTGAAGTAGTTCCTCCTCATCTCAATTTTGAAAGAGCAGCCCCTTATTCTAAGACTATGCCCCCTAGTTCTAGTTTCACCCATCATCGGGAACATCCTCCCCGCATCCACCCGATCCAAACCCTTCACAATCTTATATGTTTCAATAAGATCGCCTCTCATTCTTCTGAACTCCAATGAGTAGAGTCCCAATCTACTCAACCTCTCCTCATATGTCCATCCCCTCATCCCCGGGATTAACCGAGTGAACCTTCTTTGTACTGACTCGAGAGCAAGTATGTCCTTTCTTAAGTAGGACACCAAAACTGTACGCAGTATTCCAGGTGCGGTCTCACCAATACCTTGTACAACTGAAGCAATACCTCCCTATTTTTATATTCTATCTCCCTAGCAATGAAAGCCAACATTCCATTGGCCTTAATCACTTGCTGCACCTGCATACTAACCTTTTGAGTTTCGTGCACCAGGACCCCCAGATCCCTTTGTACTTCAGTACTTTCCAGTTTCTTGCCATTAAGATAATAACTTGCTCTACGATTTTTCCTGCCAAAGTGCATAACCTCACACTTTCCAGTATTGTATTCCATCTGCCAAATCTCTGCCCACTTACTTAGCCTGTCTATGTCCCCTTGCAGGTTTTTTATGTCCTCCTCACTCACTACTTTCCCTCCCATCTTAGTATCATCTGCAAACTTTGATGTGTTACACTCGGTCCCCTCCTCCAAATCGTTAATATAGATTGTAAAGAGTTGGGGACCCAGCACTGACCCCTGCGGAACACCACTAGTTACTGATTGCCAGTCTGAGAATGAACCATTTATCCCAACTCTCTGCCTTCTGTTAGATAGCCAATCCTCTATCCATGCCAGAATATTGCCCCCAATCCCGTGATTTTTTATCTTAAGCAATAATCTTTTGTGTGGCACCTTGTCAAATGCCTTTTGGAAGTCTAAATACACTACATCCACTGGTTCCCCTTTATCCACCCTATATGTTACTTCCTCAAAGAACTCCAGCAAATTTGTCAAACATGACTTCCCCTTCATAAAACCATGCTGACTTTGTCCTATTAAATTATGATTATCCAAATGTCCTGTTACTGTCTCCTTAATAATGGACTCCAAAATTTTACCTACCAGGCTATAGTTTCCAGCCTTCTGTCTACTGCCATTCTTAAATAAGGGTGTTACATTAGCAGTTTTCCAGTCTGCCGGGACATTTGCTGAGTCCAGGGAGTTTTGGAAAATTATTACCAATGCATCCACAATCCCTACCGCCACTTCCCTCAAGACCCTAGGATGTAAGCCATCAGGTCCAGGTGATTTATCCGCCTTGAGTCCCATTATTTTACTGAGCACCACTTCCTTAGTGATTTTGATCGTGTTTAGCTCCTCCCCCCCTTTAGCCCCCTGTTTGTCAATGAGAAGCCGACAAGGAGCTTCAATGTAGGGCAACCAGTCTTGGCCCGCGACTACCGAACAGAGAAATGGCAACCAGGAACGATATGCACACGGCAGGGGCCGCTAATGTACACAGTGGATGTTGGGGAGAACATTGTGAGACGCCATGCTGACCAGATCCTAGAGTCACAGGAACGAGTCCACCCCATGTCTCGGCCATACGTACCTGGTGAGGAACCCGACGTACAGGTCGCATCTACCTCAGAAACAATAGCATTGGAAGCTGATGAATCAACTGACGACAGGGTGCTAGAATCGCCTCCGCACCAAGAGCGAGACACTCGGGAAAGGCGTTATCCAGAAAGAATCAGGAAGCCTCCCCAGAGACTGAATATATGAATGGACTATTTTCATATAACATTGTATATTAAAAATGTTAATTGTTAAATGAGTATTATGGTACTGTTAATCTAAAAGGGGAGGAATTGTAATGTATGTAATGTGTATATATACCTTAAGGGAGAGAACTACTTTTTACAGCTCCTGTATACTGTAGTACCGGCAGTGACCACAGCTGTATATAAACCCTGAGTAGTGATCTGTACAGTTAGTTCTAGAGTAACCCTCATTCAGTAAACACCTGTTGAATCGTTCCCTGCAGTCTGTTGTCTGATTATTGAAGGACACAACATTAAGATACACGGATATAACACCAGTCACGATATCAAAGGAGTGGAACAACACATCATTGCATGTGAAGTTCAACAAAAAAGATTGCTGCGAGGGTGTCTCTGACTAGCATTTTTTAAAGGCGATGCCTAGAAACTAAGAAGTACAAGTAAACCTGCACAGTGTACATTTTTGCGTTTAACGCTCCCAGTGCAGAGCTTTAAGTGACAGAAATGCATATTGGGAATTTGGGCATGCCTGATTGTGCACCCCACAATTTTCCCTCCATTAATTTTAATAGATAAACTGTGGAGCCAAAGAATATGGGGTGCACCGTATTCATATAATGTGCATCCGCTTGCAGGAAGTTCTGCGCTGGAAGCACTAAACACAAAAATGTACCTTCATATTTACTCTAATGTCTGCCTGAAAATTCCTTTATAACATTTAGGAATTCAGATGATACCGTTTAGGTATGGTTAACAACTATTTCACAGGAAGACCAAGTGTAAATCTAAAAGAGTAATACTGATACTTTTACAGGAGCTGAACTGACATTTAACTACCACCTGGAATGCTTGGGCACTGGAAAGACTGCATGTAAATGTGGGGCTCCAAACTGCAGCGGCTATCTAGGTGTACAGCCTAAGGTAGGGCATCTATTTCCTCACTCTTAATATAGCCATGGTGATGCATCAGATTCTGTTACACTAGATATTTTTTGCAATACATTGACTTTACGACAGGCTTGATCATTCATTCATTAATTTTTCACTTTGAAATTCTGCAATGCTGTAGTCAGGAAAATTTGAGTTATGAATTAGCATGAAAATGAATTCATTTGACAAGTCAGATTTCTAAGAACTAAATAAAAGAATGATGCAGAATGTTTCACTGTTACAGTATGTAATAAAAATTAGACAATGCTTTCCTCTTTATCTTATTAAAGAAAGAAGAACCTACACTGATATAGCACTTTTCACATCTTCATAGTATCCCAAAGCACTTAATAAACAATGAAGTATTTTTGAAGTGTAGTCACTGTTCTTGTAGTGAAATGTGGCAGCCAATTTGCACACAGCAAGGTCCCACATATGGCAAATTAGATAAATGACCAGTTAATCTATTTTTGGTGGTGTTGGCCATGGGATAAATATTGGCCAGGGCACCAGGAGAACCTCTCTGCTCTTCACATAGTGCCATGGAATATTTTACGTCTACCTGAACAGGCAGACAAGGCCTTGCCTTAACATCTCGAACAAATGCTGCACTGAAGTATCAGAATAGATGATGTGCTTGAGTCGATACTGAACCCCAAAACCTTCTGACTCGGCATGAGCGCTACCAGTGAGCCAAGCTAGAGCAAAAAGGGGTGTGTATTTTCCCACTACCACATTCTGTGTAGTTGGTATATTTAGTAGTGATAATGGGAGACTTTTTAACTATCCCAATATTGAATGTGGCAGTGATTGTGTTAAGGGCAGAGAAGGGGAGGAATTTCTGAAGTGTGTTCAGGAGAATTTTCTTGATCTGTATGTTTCCTGCCCAACGAGAAGGAGGCATTGCTGGATCTCATCCTGGGGAATGAAGTGGGTCAAATGGAGAATGTCACAGTTGGAGAGTGATCATAGTATTGTAAAGTTTAGATTTGTTACGGAGAAGGAAAAGGAGCAATCTAGAATAAAAATACTTAACTGGGGGAGGGATAATTTCAGCGAATTGAGGAGGGATCTCACCCGGGTAAATTGGAGTCAGAGTGGCAGGCAAATAAGTAATGGAGCAATAGGCAGCCTTTAAAGAGGAGATGGTTCGGGTGCAGTCTAGGTACATTCCTACAAGGGGGAAAGGGAGGACAACCAAAGCCAGAGCTCCCTGGATGACTACAGAGTTGGAGAGTAGGATGAAGCAGAAAAAGTGGGTGTATGACAGATGTCCTAAAAAGTACAGAGGACAAGTGAAAAAGGAAATAAGAGGGGCAAAGATACAGTACGAGAATAGATTGGCAGCTGACATAAAGGGGAATCCAAAGGTCTTCTATAGGCATATTAACAGTAAATGGATTGTTAGAGGAATGGTGGGACTGATTAGGGACCAAAATGGAGAACTATTGGTGGAGGCAGAAAGCATGGCTGAGGTACTAAATGAGTACTTTGCATTGAGTTTACCAAGGAAGAGGACTTTGCCAAAGCGATGGGAAATGAGGAGGTTGCTAGGATACTGGATGAGATAAAAATAGTTAAAGAGGAGGTACTAGACAGGCTGGCGGTAATTAAAGTGGATAAGTCACCCGGTCCAGATGGGATGCATCCTAGGTTGCTGAGGAAAGTAAGGGTAGAAATTGCAGAGTTGCTGGCCACAATCTTCCAATCCTCCTTAGATACAAAGGTGGTGCCAAAGGACTGGAGGATTGCAAATGTTACACCCTTGTTCAAAAAGGGGAGAAGGATAAACCTGGTACAGGCCAGTTAGTTTAACGTCGGTGGTGGGGAAGCTTTTAGAAACAAGAAACCAGGAGAAAATTAACAGCCACTTGGACAAGTATAGACTAATAAAGGAGAGCCAGCACGGTTTTGTTGAGGGCAAATCGTGTTTGACTAACTTGATTGAGTTTTTTGATGAGGTAACAGAGAGGGTGGATGAGGGCAGTGCAGTTGATGTTGTATATATGGACGTTCAAAAGGCGTTTGATAAAGTACCACATACTAGGCTTGTTAGCAAAATTGAAGCCCATGAGATAAAAGGGGCAGTAGCAGCATGGATACAAAATTTGCTAGGAGATAGAAAACAGAGTTGTGTTTTTCAGACTGGCGGGAGGTATACAGTGGCGTTTCCCAAGGTTCAGTACTAGGACCACTGCTGTTTTTGATATACATTAATGACTTGGACTTGGGAGGGTTCCAGGGCACAATTTTGAAATTTGCAGATGACATGAAACTTGGCAGTGTAGTAATGTGGAAGATAGTAATAGACTTCAAGAAGACATAGACAGGCTGGTGGAATGGGCGGACACATGGCAGATGAAATTCAACACAGAGAAGTGTGAGATGATGCATTTTGGTTGGAAGAATGAGGAGAGACCACACACACTAAATGGTACAATTTTAAAGGGGTTGCAAGAACAGAGAGACCTGGGGTGCTTGTGCACAAATCTTTGAAGGTGGCAGGATAGGTTAACAAAACAGTTAATAAAGCATATGGGATCCTGGGTTTTATAAATAGAGGCATTGAGTATAAAAGCCAGGAAGTTATGCTAAACCTATATAAAACACTAGTTCGGCTCCAGCTGGAGTATTCTGTCCAATTCTGGGCACCACACTTCAGTAAGGATGTGAAGGCTTTGGAGAGGGTACAGAAGAGATTTACGAGAATGGTTCCAGGGATGAGGGAATACAGTTACGTGGATAGACAAGAGTAGCTGGGGTGGTTCTCCTTGGAGCAGAGAAGGCTAAGTGGAGATTTGATAGAGGTATTTAAAATCTTGAAGGATTTAGACAGAGTAAAGTAAATAGAGAAACTGTTTCCAGTGGTTGAAGGGTCGATAACAAGAGGGCACATATTTATGGAAATTGCAAAAAGAACCAGAGGCGACATGAGGAAAAACTTTTTTACGCAACAAGTGGTTAGGATTTGGAATGCACCGCCTGATAGGATGGTGGAAACAGATTCATTAGCAGCCTTCAAAAGGAATTGGTTAAATACTTCAAAGCGAAATCATTGCAGGGATATGGGGTAAGTGCTGGGGAGTGAGGGGGACTAACTGGATTGCTCTTTGAAAGAGCCGGCGCAGACTTGATGGGCCGAATGGCCTCCTGTGCTGTACTATTCTATGATTTGTTGTAGAGCAAGGTGGGTTATTTTAGTGATAAACATATTGGGGACTGGGTTGTTGGAAGTTTAAAATAGTTTCATGTGATTTAGAAGTTTTTCCTGAAATAAACCTATCCTTGAAACCACTTGCTTTGTTACATGAGCTATTGCTGTGTGATGCTTCCACAAGCATTCCATTTTTTTATGTTGAGCAGTTGACATGAAAATATCATTTTTGGTTTCTGTTAATTGCTTTCAATCGGAAAAAGTTTAGAGGAATCCAAAAATGGTTGGCAAATTTTCATACTGTCAAATTTTAGGATTTTAACTTATTTGAAAAATGACTGACATTGACAAATATCTGCCACAAACAACATTTGTTGGTTAGATGAGAGACTAATTTCCAGGATTTGTGAACACCATAGTGGTGCCCACACTTGTTTGAACATATTAGGCCTTTAAAGCCCCAACAAATTTCTTTACGATTTTGGTATTATCCTATTTACGTGTGAGGTTGAATAAATGGGGAAGAATGCTTTTTACAAAATAAATCAAATCTCCAGCCCAACGTGCTTCTTGATTCTCTCTCTGATATGGAGCAGCAGAGGTGATTTTTTGTGTGCTACATTGCTTTTGTTAACGGTCTCTCTGCTGCTTCCTTTTAGTCAAAAATAAACTAATGCCGGAATTTTGCCGGCACTCAGAGGATGGATTTGGAGGCGAGTCCGCTGTCAAAATAGCAAAGATTGACAGCGGGTAAGAAACCCACTGTCAACCCGCCTCCACCGAGTCTCCCAGGTGTCGGGTCTGACAGCGGTAAACTGACCCGACACCAAGCAGCGAGGGAGACAATTGAGCTCATTAAATGGCTTGTTAAGAACCATTTTAATGGTATTTTGAGGCTTCCTTCCAATTTTACGGTCTCCCCCACGGGTTACCCGCTGCTCGGGGAACACACCAACTCACCCTGGTGTGATTTGAGTCTGCTCTGATGTTTCTGATAAGCTGACAGCTGCAGAAGTGGTGTAAAGGATGCCATGTTGCAGATGGTCAGTTTCAGAGCGCAGAAACTTTTGGTTACTTCATTTGTAATACTTGTAGAGATTTCTTTAGCTTGCAAGTGTTTAGAGGCAACTGCATGTCCAGTCCGGGGGGAGTTATGCCTCAACATTCACTGGAACTCAGTAAGACACTTCTCAAGGTCCAATAAGGGGCTGTGTTGAAAAAATAGATTTCACTGTATGACAACACATTACCAGAAACTTCACATGGACATTGGCTAAACCTCTCAAGTGCCTACCCTTGTGTGTTGTTAGTTGGTATGCTTGCAGTAGGATGAGGGCGAGTGTGAGGGGTGGCTAGTGAGAGATGGGGAAGTGATAAAGTAGATAGAGGGGGTTGGGTGGAGGTGCAAGGTAAGTTGGTATGAGTAAGGATGTGCAGGAGAAGGGTATGGAAGGCAGAGTGATGGGGATGTGTTGAGTGGCACAGCAGGGTGAGTTTGAGTGTAGCTTTGCAGTAACGTTTTGTGATCCACTGAGATCATTGAAAGGTTGACGCCTCTGCAGCCAGGGACCCCTGACGACATCCCTGCTTTTGCCCTCCTGTGCAATGTGCAACCAGGCTGTGTTGGTGTCCTGGGGGGGGTCTCTTCCACCCTTGGAAGGGAAGAGAACCTCCCTGCATGCTGTGACTCCCTCCATAAGCATATGGAGGGAGTCATTGGAGAGCCTGGGTGCAAGCATCCACCTTTGTGCAGTGCTTGTCAGTGTTTGCAGAACCTCAATGCTGTCAAACACACAACAACTGTCAAACTCAATGTGGCCGTGGTCCCTGTAAGGAAGCCGGCTGATGACGCGTCATCAAATGATGTCATCAGACCCACTTTCTGTTAATTGGCCGGGAAGCCCGCAGGGCGGGCTTAAGAAGGTCAATCAAGGGGAAATCCCTTTGACAGAGCGGCTGCAGCCGGGATCAGGACTGGAATCCGGAAACCAGCTCTCCCGACACTGCTGATTAAATCGCGGCCTAAGTCATAGAGTGATAACGACACAGAAGGAGGCCATTCGGCCCATCGAATCCGTGCCGGCTCTCTGTAGAGCAATCCAGTCAGTCCCATTTCCCTGCTCTATCCCTGTAGCTCTGCAAGTTTATTTCCCTCATGTGCATATCCAGTCTCCCCTTGAAAACATTGAATGTCTCCGCTTCCACCACTTCCGTCGGCAGCGAATTCCAGGTCATCACCACTCGCTGCGTAAAAAAGTTTTTCCTCGCATCCCCCCTGTATCTCTTGCCCAAAACCTTAAATCTGTGTCCCCTAGTCCTTGTACCATCAACTAGTGGGCACAGCCTTTCCCCGTCAAGCCTATCCAAACCCGTCATAATCTTGTACACCTCTATCAAATCACCCCTCAACCTCCTTTGCTCTAATTAAAATAAATCCAGCTTCTCCAACCTGTCCTTGTAGCTAAGATCCCCCATCCCCAGGAAAATTCTGGTAAATCTCCTCTGCACCCTCTCAAGGGCCTTCACAGCCTTCCTAAAGTGTGGTGACCAGAACTGGACGCAATACTCCAGTTGTGGCCTAACCAGCGCTTTATAAAGGTTCAGCATAACTTCTCTACTTTTGTACTCAATACCTCTATTTATGAAGCCCAAGATCCCATATTCTTTGTTAACCACTCTCTCAGTATGTCCTGCCACCTTGAGGGACCTATGCACATTAACTCCCAGGTCCCTCTGTCCCTGCACACTCTTTAAAAACTGTGCCATTAAGTGTATACTGCCTCTCCCTGTTCCTTCTGCCAAAATGCATCACCTCACACTTCTCTGTATTAAATTCCATCTGCCACTTGTCTGTCCATTCTGCTAGCCTTTCTATGTCCTGTTGCAGTCGATTGATATCATCATCACTGTTTGCCACACCCCTAAGTTTGGTGTCATCGGCAAATTCCAATATCCAGGTCATTTATATATATCAAAAAAAACAGTGGCCCCAGCACTGACCCTTGGGGAACACCACTGTCTACCATCGTCCAGTCTGAAAAACAGCCATTTACCACAACTCGCTGTTTTCTGTTCTTAAGCCAATTCCTTATCCAAGCTGCCACTGACCCACCTATTCCATGAGCCTCAATTTTGTTAACCAGCCTTCTATGTGGTGCTTTGTCAAATGCCTTCCGAAAATCCATGTAGACAACATCCATTGCATTCCCTTCATCAATCCTCTCTGTTAATTCATCAAAAAATTCAATTAGATTAGAGTGTGTGCTTCTGAATAAAAGGGAATAAAATGGCTTTACAAGGGTTCAAATTCCTTAAAGGAATTGTATCTGTAGTTGAATTGTTCCCTATGATGTAAACCTAATAGCTGTCAGAGGCACAACAGGCCAAATGGCGTCCTTCTGTGTTGTATAATTCTGTGATAACATTAGCTTGACCAGCTGGTATTTTATACAAAAATACAGTTTTTGCACACCTTAATGAGATTATGCAAAGCCTTATATTCAAACAAATAGGCTTTTTCTGTTCTGAGTTATGAAATCCTTTTTGAAATTTACTCAAATGGTTTTGCTTTTCCTTCCACTGTATCTACAGAATGTACACAGCTCAGCAGACGAAAAGAAGGTAAAGAAGAGGCAAATACTTCCAAGGAAGCGTAAGCAGCAGTCTGAACTAGTGAGAGAGCATGAGGAAGAGTGTTTCCGTTGTGGGGACAGTGGGCAGCTCGTAATCTGCAAGAAGCCAGGGTGTCCTAAGGTGTACCATGCTGATTGTCTGAACCTGAGCAAGCGTCCTGCTGGTGAGTGGCTGAACTAATTTCTGCAGTGCATATGAAAAGAAAGGGGAAAAAAGCTTTGAACCCATCAATGTTCATCCTATCCATTAGTGTAACTTCATTGCACCACTCTCCCTAGTTTAAGTACATCTAGTCTTCTTATCGTGTCTACACACTGTTCCCTTTAGTATGAACAGTATGAAGTAGTGGAAGGATTTCTGGCCGCGTTAAATGCTCCTTCCGTGACCGTAACCATCTTCATACCAGCCATTAGGGTGGTTAGTCCTATGGCGGGAGGGTTTTACGGGCTCCCACAACGCATACGAGGGGGAGGGGGCCACCCACGGACGCAAGTATCCCGCTGGATGTCAACCCAGAATTTAGAGCCGGAGCTCCGACTCTACTTGCCGGGACTCGAAACCCTACACCTTCTGGCCCAGCGGCGGGGATGCTTACCGCTACGCCAAAGGCCCACTCCAGTACATCTAGTGATCTGTCAAGATTAACCATGTTATGTCTCAGTGAACAGGTTATATCTTAACTATGTATTCATAATAATAATTCAACTTTATTGTCATTGCACAAGTACATGAACAACGAAATGTGATCTTGCAAGCTCCCATGACTGGGAGAAGTAAAGCCGCTGCGTCAGTGCGCGCCGCCATTCCATTTCCACCATTCCTCCTGTCCGACAATCTTCAGCCCACCGCCCGGGCCTGCTCACCAGCCGCTCCTTCCGTGACCTTCTCGCCAACCGCCCCTCCTCGGGGCTCCTTCCGTGACCTTCTGCACCTGGTCTTCCCTGATGGTCACCCCTCCAGGTACTAACCAGGCCTGGCTCTGCTTAGCTTCCAAGCCTTGCCAGTGACCCTGTCCCTAGTCCCAGGAATCCTTTCTTGACTAAGCTGAATTCATGTCCCTTTGTCCTAGTGCTTCTGTTAATATTGAACATCTCTATCTGTTCCCTTCAAAGTCTTAAATAGCTCAATGAGATCACCTCTAAGCTGTTTTTTCTTCCAAATGTAAATATCCCTACGACCTGAATTCTTTCCTCATAACGCAGAAGTGCCGAGTGGATGATTCATATCGGCCTCCTGTTGAGGTCACCACCATCACAGAAGCCAGTCTTCAGCCAATTTGATTCATTTCACGTGATATCAAGAAACAGCTGAACACACTGGATACATCAAAGGCTATGGGCCCCGACAACTTCCCGGCTATAGTGCTGAAGATGTGCTCCAGAACTAGCTACACCTCTAGCCAAGTTGTTCCAGTACAGCTACAATACTGGTCCTTTTGATGGAGTGTAGCATCAAGGAGCCCGAAGTCAATGGGAGTCAGGGGGAAAACTCTCCACTGGCTGGAATCATATCAAGCACAAAGGAAAATGGTTGTGGTTGTTGGAGGCCAATCATCTCATCCGTAGAACATCGCTGCAGGAGTTCCTCAGGGCAGTGTCCTACACCCAACGATCTTCAGCTGCTTCATCAATGACCTTCCCTCCAACATAGGGTCAGAAGTGGGGATGTTCGCTGATGATTGTACAGTGCATGATAAGGGAGAATACGAAGAGATTAGGAGAGAAACAATTAGGAAGGCAAAGAGGAACTATGAAATTAAATTATCATGGAATATAAAACAAAATAGTAATATATTTTAAAGGCACATGAATAAAAAAAAGAATGTCTGGATGGGAATAGGACCACTAAGGGATGGACAGCATAATACCACAGGCAGCGATAGAGAGATGGCAGAAATACTAAATAATTACTTTGCTTCAGTATTTACCAGGAAGCTAGAACAGGTCAACATGGCATCGGATGATGAGATTAGTAATGAGATAACTGCATTTAAAATAAAAAGAGGAGATATATTAAATAAACTAATCAAACTCAAAGAGGATAAAACCTCTGGTCCAGATGGATTATATCCACACATTTTAAAAAGAATCTAGGGAAGAGATAGCAGAGGCATTACTACACATCATTATTTATTTATATTTATTATATATATAAATGGTCTGTCTGTGTGTATGC